>NW_007260589.1:878119-914966 GCF_000164805.1 Carlito syrichta
GGGAGACCGAGCACCAAGGCGCGGCTCCCCTGTGACTCGTGTAACAAGTTGCGTGGTCCGTGTGACACATGTTCCTTGCGACTCATGTAACAAGTGCTCTTGCTCCTCAGCACCTTGGATGTGGCGAGCGCCCTGTGGGTTCCGGAGATCTCCTTTTGCTGGTAATGGTGGCCACCGGGCCTGCGGACTCCGGATCCAGTGCTCTTTCCTTGCCAAAGCGAACCCGAAGATGTTCACAGCTGCCAGAAGCCACAGGCTCGTCACAGAGCCTCCTTAGCCGCCGGAGCTCGTCCTAGGAGAGCCAGAGGCCTGGTGAAGAATTCAGGCCTACCCTCCTCCCCTGTCTAAACCCGTGCCTGTTCCCTCTTTACCTGTTCTTGTGGAAGACCCTTCGGGAGGCCTGGCCTCTCCCTCCTGCGGCCCAGATCGCCTCCCACCTGCCTTCTCCCTTGGCCAAATCGATCCTTCCCACCACGGCTTTATTATTCTTCCTCTTCCACGACTTTCGTCTACACAGAAGCCTTCACGGCGGCCTTGTTGTCCTAACTCTCCGTGGCCGTAGGAACCCAACATGCCCTTGCTCGTGTGACAGGATGTCTCCCCCCTCCACCCCTGCACTTGAACTTGGGCTGCGCCTTCCACCCTGGAGCATCGCTGCCTCCTCTCACATGCTTTTCCCCTGTTCGAGTTTGACCCTTTCTCTCAGGTCCCTTTTAACTCGGCTAGGCTAGATGGCTCTCACCTGTAATCCCAACGCTTTGGGAGGCCGAGGTGGGAGGATCATTTGAGCCCAGGAGTTGGAGACCAGCCTGGGCAACATAGCAAGACCCCCGTCTGCAATAAAGATACATTTTTAAAAATAGCTGGGCAAGGTGACGCTAGCCTCTAGTCCCAGGTAACTCGGGAAGCTGAGGGGGAAGGATGGCTGAGGCCAGGAGGTGATCATCCACTGCACTCCAGCCTGGGCGACACAGTGAGACCTCAGACTTTGACAAGAAAGAAAGAGAAAAGGAGAAAGAGAGGGAAGGAGGAAGGGAAGGAGGAGAAATAAAAGTATTCTCCTCTTTTGATCCTGCACAGTTCAGGAGAGTTTGGAGCAAAAATGCATAGGAGGGCCAAGGCATTCTGCCTATAAGAAAAATCTGCCAGATTGGTCCATAAGCTGTTTTGCTGTTTTCTCATCTCTAGATCTCTCACGGAAACTAACCTCCCTTGGGATCTGGTTTCAGAATGTTCTCTGCACAAGGCACTAAGGAAATTCTTCATCAAGAACTTGAGATCTTAGCACTAGACAATGGGAAGTGGTCGTTCACTCCAACCCCCAGGCTACACTGTGCTAGACATGTCAATAAAGGAGCCAGGGAAAAGGTCACATCACTGACCATAAACGAGGTGGACTGTTTACTTAATAAACAGAATTATATCACGATTTTAACATTTGTTTAAATGGATCTAGTAATAGGAAATCTCACCCATCACCCAGAGGACCCAAAGGCTTGTGTGGTTTTTTTTTGAAAAGTTGGCCCATGGGAATTAGACTGCTACACATTGGTGGATACACAAGCAGTTAACACGGAATAAATTCTCCACATGAGTCACCACGCCATTAGTAGCCAAGGCGAACCCAGGTCTGTTGAGCAGAAAAGTTATTCGAGTGTGATCATCCACGTGGCCCCATCCTTGGAAAGGGGCGCCTTCCCCGACTCTTTGCAGAGAGAGCAGGTCCAGATATGTGTCCTCTGCTCGCCCCCTCGCTCCGGCTTTAAATGAGGCTGGAGGGAGCCTTGTCCCCGAAGCTGCCTCACCGCATTGGAATGTCTGAGCTAACAGTACTTCCAGGGGGGTCATTGCTCCTCGGAACAGCACTGCCCAGACTTTCTGGAGATTTTAATTCACTCCCCAGCCTCGCCAACCGTTGCACACAAGGTGCCTTTTTTACGCCCTGCTCTCTGTTCAGCGAAACACGCAGCCCATCTCAGGGGAACAATGGCTCCATTCAAGACGTTTTCAAAAGTGCGCCATATAACCTCCACGCTGTGGGTTGCCGCCAGCCATTATCGAGAGGAAGAAAGGCGCCCGAGAATTGGGGGAGCACTGGACAGCTTCCATGGAAAATTCAGCCTCAATAAACTAAGCGATGCATCTCTTTAGGCAAGCTCATTCTGCACTGTCAACAACAACAGCCCTGAAAAACAATGCTGCAGAAAGTTGATTTAAGCAGAGCCCATCTGCGTCTGCAATTTCAGAAGGCACAGGCCTCGGTTGAGCTTGTTACATAATGACCTCCATTCAATGGAAATTGATGTAAGTTATCAGCAGTTGGGACTCAAGAATTCGAGTCGTAAAATCATTTTAAGAAATGGAACCATTGCCCCTCTTCCTTTCTGCCTCCCCATCCTGTGATTTTCAGATGAGGGGTGGTCTCTGACTTCATGGCTGTGGCTGCCAGCGGGAGGCCCCCTGCCCTACACTGCACACATTGCAGAAGAAGGATTGGCCCGCTGCCACCCTCCGCAAGCCAGCCATCAGTTAACCCGTTTATAAACAAGCCCTTCAGTTGGGAACTGACCATTCGGTACTGGCACCATGGACTAATGAACGCATCGATCTTTGTTAAGCAGCTGCTGATTGTCAAGCGGAGAAATGGGCCGACAGACATCTGGGTAGCCTCCCGAGACGAGGAAGGATGGAAGGAACAAGCCAGCCCTTAGCTTTAAGAATGGCTATGGGGTCCCTTTCCAAGTCACTGCATCAGATTGTACCAGGCTTGCTAGAGGTCTGCAGATAACCTAGTGAGCTCAGACATTGAGCCAAGAGCCAAAAGCACGCTTTCCAAGACTTATCACCTGTGTGGGGTGAGATGTACAGTTTGAGGTTGGTGAAATGCAACCAGCTTGCTGAAGCAGTAAGTAAATGTCTCCATCGGTACTAGGTGGGGAGGAAGAGATCCCACAGGTGAGATGGTCCTAAACATTTCTCTCTTTTTAAGTTGGATAGGCCTAGCCAACTTAAAAAGAAAATTGTACTGGGTCATAGGCATTTTTAAAGGATTAATCTATTATTTAGCCTTCTCCCTTAGCACACGAACAGTCTACGGAGTTTTAAGAGAGTATAAGCCTTGTATGTGACAAAAATGAAAAGTGCTTCTATAACGTTTTCATGGTAGGGAGTTGTTTTGTTGTTGTGTACATCTATTAAATTATATGATACTAGAACTTTGAGTACTATGATGACTGTATTTCTATGGTTGATCGCATGGACTTAAGCATCTGATACTGCATTCTAAGAAAGGTTGTTTTTGCAATTAAATTATTTTAATTAAGAAAATGATCATGAATAAACTCAAGTAAAATGGGTAACTGAGATTTACATTATTAACATTTATAGTTTAAACTAAAAACAAATAAATAAATAGACATCTCTCTCTATGCAGCCAGTGTTAGGGGCACAGACCCTGGAGTGGGAATCTCAGATCCACTCCCCAGATATGAAAAGGGATCCAAAAACACAAAAATCATCTTTTGGAGGATGGATCCCTTGTAGAATTAGGGAAAACCACTGGCAGCACGTACCAGCTTGTAAGAGGCTGTGTTCAGCTTCAGTGGATTTTTTTTTTTTTTTTTTGGAGATTCTTTCATCACATCTGCCCATTTCATAATGGGCGATTTACAAGTGCACCTGTCCACACCTCACATCATGCTGAGTGTTCAGCAGTTTTTGACCAAAAATGCCATGATTCCCATGCCCCACCCTCCTTATTCATCCGATCTCATCCCAAGCAACTTTATTTTTCTTTCCCCAGTTGAAAAAAGTCCTCAAAGGAAAACATTTTGCCCATGTGGAAGAGGTGAAACAAGCACTTTTAAAAGACATCAAAATTGACAAGTTTGAAAATTGTTTTGAGTCGTAGAAAAAGCATCTCGATAGGTGTATTGCATCAAACAGAGAGTACTTTGAAGGTGACTGAAGTCTAAACATGCAAGAATATGTACACATTTTTAATAAATAAATTCCAGATTTTTGGGGGTCCCCTGTATGAGCCCTCAGATAAGTTACTTACTCTCTTTGCCTCGCCTTCCTTCTCTGTAAATCATGTCTATCCCTTCAGGGTGGTTATGATTATTAAGCACTTAGAATGTATAAGGACGTGTTAATTAAATAAATAAAAGTCCAAATTTTCATTTATGTTTATTGTGTTTAAAGGCCATGAACTTTCAAATATTTTGTTAATGTTTTGTCAAACAATTCATCCTGTTTCCTCCCTTGAAACATTCGTGAATCTCATTGCAATACCTGGTTCAGAGTCGCTGTCAGCCAAAGGAGGGTCCAGCTCAAATTGTCTCAAGGAGCCATAATGAAAAATTGTGGAAGCACAATTTTTTTTTGTATTTTTTTTTATTATTTTAAAGATGTGGGGTGCAGTTCAGGGTTAGGTATGCAACTGTTCATTAAGCGGGTACCCTTCTTGATGAGGCGTGTCGCCCCACCCTCCAGTAGATTCCCACTACTGCCAATCCCACTTCCCCGCCCCCATCCAAGGCAGTTTCAACACTACTGCCAATCCTTTTCTTTTCTTTTCTTTCCTTTTCTTTTTGAGTTGGAATCGCACTCTGTCGCCCAGACTGGAGTGCAGTGACACGGTTCCGGCCACCACAGCCTCAACCTGCTGGGCTCTGGCGATCCTTCCGTCTCAGCCTTCCAAGTAGCCAAAACTACAGGCGTGTGCTACCATGCCCGGCTAGTTTTTGATTTATTGTAGAGATGAGGTCTCGCCAAGTTGCCCAGGCGGGTCTTGAACCCGCGGGCTCAGGCAATCCAATCACCTCGGTCTCCCAAAGTGCTGGAATGACAGGCTGAGGCACCAAGTCCGGCCTCTTTTTTTTTTTTTTTAACTTTTAATTTTTTTTGTTTTAAAGATATGGGATACAATTCAGGGTTAGGTATACAAATGTTCATTATGCAGGTACCCTTGTTGATGTGGTATGCCCCCCTTCCCCAGGCAGATTCCCACTACTGCCAATCCTTTTCTTATAGTATTAAGGTAATTGTTCAAGGTCCACTTATGAGTGAAAACATATGATATTCACTTCTTTGTTTCTGTGAAAGATCACACAGCATTATAGATTCTAAGTCCATCCAGGTTGCTGTGAAATTCATGATTTTATTCTTCTTTGTGGCTGCATAATATTCCATCGTGTATATGGACCACATTTTAAAAATTCAGTCCTTTTTTGATGGGCAGCGCGATTGGTTCCATGTTCTTGGGAAGCACAATTTTTTAAAAAAGTTTTGGCTACCTTGGAATCCCAAAGCATAGACATTGGAGCTGAAGACTTCTCTAGAAGTAGTTTTATGGTTTGGGATTTTTTTTTTAATAGCCAAATATTCCTTAATGAAGAAACCTCTGATGTGATCATGGATCATGGAACTCTAAGGAAACAGTATTTCACTTGTAAAACACCATCTTGGTGGAGGAGATGCGAGTCAAAGGGTACAAAGTTGCAGTGATTTAAGATGAGTTACATCTTAAATACAATACAAAGTATAAACCGGAGTCAGTGGCTCAGCCTGTAATCCCGTATTTTGGGAGGCTGAGGTGAGGGGATTGCCTGAGCCCATGGGTTTGAGACCTGCCTGGGCAAATTGGCGAGACCTCATCTCTACAATAAATCAAAAAATTAGGCAGGCACGGTAGCACACGCCTGTAGTTCCAGCTACTTGGAAGGCTGAGGTAGAAGGATCGCCGGAGCCCAGCAAGTCGCGGCTGCAGTGGCCAGGAGCATGCCACTGCATTCCAGTTTGGGCGACGGAGTGAGACTCCAACTCAAAATATAAATAAATAAATAAATAAATAAATAAATAAATAAATAAATAAATAATAAAGTATAGCATGTGGCCAGGCACCATGGCTCATGCCTGTAATCCCAGCACTTTGGGAGGTCAAGGCGGGAGGATCAGTCGCACTTAGGAGTCCAAGAACAGCCTGGGAAGCATAGCAAGACCTCGTCTCTACAAAAAAAAAAAAAATTTTAATTAGCCAGATAGTTGGGAAGCTGACGCAGAATTATAACCCAAGCCTGAGAGGTTGAGGCTGCAGAGTGCCATGGTCATGCCTCTCTGCACTATAGCCTGAGCAAGAGAGTGAGACCCTAACTCAAAAAAGAAAACAAGCACAGCTTGAGTACACAATGGAATACTATTCAGCCATAAAAGAAGAACAAAATTATGTTTGTTTTGCAGCCACCTGTCTGGAAGTAGAGTCCATTATCTTAAGTGAAGCAAGTCAGACACAGAAAGACAAATACCACATACTTTCCTTTATATGCAGGAGCTCAATAATGTGCACCCATTGGATGCAGAGTATGAGATACTAGGTAGTGGAAACACAGCAGGATGAGAGGGTGGGATGAGGAGAAATTACTTAATGGGTACAATGCATATTATCTGGGTAATGGCTATCCTAAAAGCCCTGACTTCACTACCACTCAGTCTATGCGTGTAATAGAATTTCACTTATACCTCACACATTTAAACAAATTAGTTTAAAAAGAAAAATAATTAAAATAGAGTACGACATGGGGACCACAGTTCAGAATATCAAACGATATGCTGAAAAATTTGCTAAGAGAATAGAATTTAGATGCTCTTATCACACACACACACACACACACACACACACACACACACACACACACACACGGGGTAACTGTGAGATGATGGATGTGGCCATTGCTTTCATTATAGCAATCATTTCACTAAATATATGTATATCACCATCATGTTGTACACCTTAAGTACACACAATGAAACATTCTTCAAGATGTAAGAATTTGGGCTTAAAACAAACAAAAAAAGTTAAAGCCAGAATTTTTGAAAAACAGTTAAGCAGTGTTTTAGCAGCAGCATTAATTTGGAAAATATGATACTGTTGGCCCAATATGATGGCTCACATCTGTAATCCCAGCACTTCAGGAGGCCGAGATGGGAGGAGTGTTTGAGTACAGAAGTTCAAGACCAGCCTGGGCGACATAATGAGACCCTATCTCTAGTAAAAGGAAGAAAATATATTTTTAATGAAAAAAACAATGACAATGGTGTCCACTCTAAGATTTTGTGAAGATAAATATAGTAATATATTTTATACACAACACTGAGCATAGTATCTGGTAAACCTCACTTCAGCTAAAAGGATCCCACAAGCCTCAGAGCCTCCTTTTCTGATTCACTTTTATGGTCAATCATAAACACTCCCTTGCCTATGTCCTAAGACCTTGACTGTGTCTTGCTTTGCTGGCAACCCTGGTTGAACCCAACTCTCCATGTTTCCATCTCCTTTACCTCCTATGGGACTGAACCTAGCTGCAGAGAAGTGTCCAGTCCTCATGACAAGGTTCACCCTGCCCTGGTAACCACGGCTGGTCACTTAGTGCCTGGCGTTTCGTTTCCCTATTCCATTTTCTCACCACTTTTCGAGATGATTATTTCACACCTTCTCTCTCAAAATTAGTGGGAAGTGGTGGTGTGTGCCTGTATTTGCAGCTACTTGGGAGGCTGAGATGGAAGGATCACCTGAATCCAGAAGGTCAAGGTTGTGGTAAGTCACAATCATGCCACTGCACTCCAGCCTGGGTGACAGAGACTCCGACTCAAAAAAAAAGATTATATTGTTCCTTTGTTTTTTGTTTTGTTTTGTTTTGTTTGCGTTGGAGTCTCACTCTGTCACCCAGACTGGAGTGCAGTGGCTGCTCCCGGCCACCACAGCCTCAACCTGCTGGGTTCCGGAGATCCTTCTGCCTCAGCCTTCCAAGTAGCTGGAACTACAGGCATGTGCTACCACGCCCGGCTAGCTTTTGATTTATTGTAGAGACGAGGTCTCACCAAGTTGCCCAGGTGGGTCTCGAACCCGCAGTCCTCAGGCAATCCACTCACCTCGGCCTCCCAAAGCACTGGAATTACAGGCTGAGCCACCGAGCCCGGCCTATACTGTTCGTTAATTTAAAAATAAAGTAAGATAAACCATTCAAAAAAGAAAAACATCTTCTCTGCAAACTTTGCTGGGGCAAGTCCGCTGGGAAAAGGGCTGTGGCTCCTGGGTGTCACTGGATGAAACCAACTTCCTGGAGGAGAAGGGCGTGGAGTTGGGGTTGCACAGGCCAAATTCCAGCTGATGGGTTCTACAAGCTGCCAATCAATCCCATTCTTCAGTTTCTCTGCCACTTCCCCATCACTCAAGCTAACATGTCACTATCTGCTGACATTCCACACTTTTTTATTGACAATTAACGTGCCGTGCAATCCTCAACCTCTCCGGCCACATAATGATAATAATAATGAAGATAACAGCAATCATAATTGAGGGCTCACCATCATGCCATTTAAAAAATGTGTTCATTAAATCATTCATTGAGCACCTTGCTACCTGCTAGCTGTTGTTCTAGGTGCCAGGGATACAGCAGTGAACACAACCATTAATGAAATCCCTGCCTTTGTGGAGCTTATATTCCAGTGGGAGCAGACAGGTACAAAGAATGTTAAAAAGTAAAACAGGCCAGGCGCAGTGGCTCAGGACTGTAATCCCAGCAGTTTGGGGGGCTGAGGCGGGAGGATTGCTTAAGCCCAGGAGTTTGAGACCAGCCTAAGCAAAACAGTGAGACCTCATCTCTAAAAAAACAACAACAACAACAACAAAAAAAAAACCTCAAAAAATTAGCCGGGTATGGTAGCACAGGCATACCTCTGTAATCCTAGCTATCAGGAGTCTGAAGCAGAAGGATCACCTGAGCCCCAGAGGTAGAGGCTGCAGTGAGCCATGATGGTGCCACTGCACTCCAGCCTGGGTGTCAGAGTGAGAACCCAATTTAAAAAAAAAAAGAGTAAGGCATATCGTTCAGTAGAAGGGACAAATGCTTGAAGGAAAACAGGACTCAGAGAGAATTACATTGCTTATTTTTTATTATTATTTATTTTTTTAATTATAAAGATGTGGGGTACAATTCAGGGTTAGGTATACAAGCATTGATCATGCAGGGACCCTTGTTGATGAGGTATGCCCCTCCCTCCCCTAGCAGTTTCCCTCAACTGCCAATCCCCCCCCCCCCGACAGTTTCCCATTACTGCCAAATGCTTTCTTATAGTATTATAATTGTTCGAGGTCAACTTATGAGTGAGAACATATGGAACTCAGATCTTTGTTTCTGTGATAGATCACTGAGTATAATTGACTCCAAATCCATCCAAGTTGCTGTGAAGCTGGACTGGATAAAGAAAATGTGGTACAAAAAAAAAAAGAAAGAAAGAAAATGTGGTACATATACACAATGGAATATTATGCAGCCATAAAGAAGAATTGAGGTGTTAAATACAATAGCCAGGAATGACCTTACCAAGAGGTGACATTGGAGTAAAAGCTTGCAGGAGGTGAAGGTAGGGCGGAAAACTGCTTATTTCTCTCCAGCATCCTTTCTCCATTTGTTTCTTTGAGTTACAAGACTGCTCTCCACACCCCGTTTTAGCTGAACCCACAGTTGCCTAGCCTGAGACTCGTCCAACCTCCTGCATCTGGCATGGCTGAATCCTGGCCAAGTGTCCAACATCCAGTCATGCACTTCCAATGTCAGTGGCTTGCCTCTGACTCCTTTGCCCCCTTCCCACTGTCTGGGGATTGGCAGTATCTGGGGCGACTCTTGTGGCCCAGGGATGGAAGCCCTGTCTAAGAAAAGCAGAGCTGTCACTGCATGCCCGGACGGCTCACTTGGGAAGGTTGAGGCATCAAGGTCAAGGGAGAATTCTTCCAGGTGGGACGGATTATGCATGTGGTTGTGTTGATAGCCACTGACCTCCAGTCTGGGAGACAGAATAGTGAGACTCCAACTCAAAAAAAATTTTTTTTAAGATACAAAATGAATAATGCAGAAGAAAGTGGCAAGAATTCTCTTTAAAATGTAGTGGGTTTTGAGGCCAGGCATGGTAGCTCACGCTGATAATCCCAGCACTTTGGGAGGCCAAGGTGGGAGGATTGACTGAGCCCAGGAGTTTGGGATCAGCCTGAGCAACAGGGTGAGACCTCGTCTATAAAAAATTAAAAAATTAGCCAAGCGTGGTGGTGTGTTCCAGCAGTTCCAGCTACTTGGGTGGCTGAGGCAGAAGGATTGCCTGAGCCCAAGCGATTGTGAGCAGTGATTGTGCCACTGCACTCTAGCCTAGACAACAGAGTAAGACCCCAACTCAGAAAAAAAAATGTCCTTGAGTGGATGAAGGCGGAATAGGGTCTCATGTTCAAGTGGAGGGGGCTATCCATGAGCTTGAGCACAGATAGTTCATTTAAAGAAATAGAAAAGGGGCCAGGTGCCATGCTCACACCTGTAGTCCCAGATACTCAGGAGGCTGAGGTAGAAGGAGCCCAGGAGGTTGAGTCTGCAGTGAACCATGACCATGCCACTGCTCTCCAACCTGGACAACAGGGCAAGACTCCAACTTAAACAAACCAGAAAGAAACAGAAGAGAAGACAGAATGTATTTTCCAAAAGCAATCAAAGAAGTATCTCCAGTCCTATGTCCTCTTCCAAGACCTGCCACTGATGATGTACTCTCCCTTCTCTTAAATAGGAGGAAGCCACAGCAACTCACTTCTTAACCTCTGGAATGAAGTGGAAGTGAGGCTGTGTGACTGCAGTAACTCTGTTGTGGAAGTTGTGACAGTCCCTAGATATCACTCTGTGGACCTCTCACCCTACAATCCCAGACGCCGAGTTGTGAGGAAGCCAGGCCACCTGGAGAGACATGTACAATGTTGCAGGGTAAATGCAGGACATGTTCCTCTCTCCCCCTCCCCTGCTGATAACTGTCTTCTGACTAGGAGAATGGCCCTAGGACAAGGCCACTGGTGTCCAGTCAAAATGCCCTTGAAGTATGCATATCTGCAAACTCAAGACAGTTTCCAAAAGAAAACATCTTTGTTTCTTCTTCTTGGTACATGATGTTTGCTCCTTTACCACACCGGGGGTATATAATCTCTCCCCACGTCTATTGGGGTGCGGGAAACCTTATACCAACCCGCTGACATCAGTTCTTTCCTGTAAGTAATAGTAATCTTTACCAACCTGTCCTCCAGGTGGTTTCTTCAGAACAGGTAAACATTACACGAGTGCCCTGTCCATTGATGAAATACAAATGTCCTAGCTGGTAGTCCCAGCTAGGATCCCAGCTGAAAACCAGTTGCAACCCTGGACCTGTGGGTGGGCAATCTCCAAAAGATACCAGCCACCAGCCTTCAAGTCATCCCAGCAATAGCAAGGGAGCTGACCAGAGCTATACCAGCCAAGCCCCACCCAAATTGCTAGCTTATGAGCAAAGCAGTGTTGCCAGATTTTTTTTTGGAGTTGGAGTTTCACTTTGTCCCAGGCAGGAGTGCAGTGGCATGATCATGGCTCACTGCAGCCTTGACCTCCTGGGCTCAGGCAATCTTCCCGCCTCAGCCTCCTGAGTAGCTGGGACTACAGGCGCATACCACCATGCCTGGCTAATTTTTTATATTTTTTTATTTTTAGAGACAAGGTCTTGCTATGTTTTCCAGGCTGGTCTTGAACTCCAGGCTCAATCAGTCCTTCCTCCTTGGTCTCCCAAAGTGCTGGGATTACAGGCATGAGCCACCCCACCTGGCTGTTATCATATTTTTAAGTCACAAATTTTGAGATAGGTCATTACTTAGCTTTAATAACTGGAACAATAGGTGTGGATGTTGGAAGGTAGGTAGGGTGAATGGAAGCTTAGGAAAGTTTTCTTCTGCTGGCTCATGTTTTCCCAATGAAATGGTAACACGGTCATCCAGTGAGAATAAAGATGGGGTAAGAAATGCAGAAAGTTTGAGAGAGAAGGTGTGAAATAATCATCCCGAAAAGTGGCGAGCAAATGGAATAGGGAAATGAAACGCCAGGCACTGAGTATTCAGCCGTGGTCACCAGGGCACAGTAAACCTTGTCATGAAGACTGGACACTTTTTTGCAGCCAGATTCAACCCCATAGGAGGTGAAGGAGACAAAAACATGGAGACTTGGGTTTAAGCAGGGTTGCCAACAAAGTAAGACACGCTCAAGGGCTTAGGACACATGCCAGGGAGTGTTTATGATGACTGACCAGAAAAGGAAACCAGAAAAGGAGGCTGTGAGCCACGTGGGATCCTCATACCTGAAGCTGAGGTTTACTGTGCACTGTTCTGTGTTGTGTACACAATATATTACAGGATTTGTCACAAAAGCCTTTCAGTGGACACCACTGGCATTTATATTCTTTTTTATTTTGTTCTGTTTTGAGGCAGGGTCTCCCTCTATTGCCCAGGTTGAAGTGAAGTGACATGATTATGGCTCACTGCAGCCTCCACCTCCTGGGCTCAGACGATCCTCTCACTTTGGCCTCCAGAGTAGCTGGGACTGTGGGCATTCTTTACCATGCCACTCAGTTACTTTTAAAAATTTTTTTGTAAAGACGAGATTTCGCTATGTTGCCCAGGATGGTCTTGAACTCCTAGGCTCCAGGAATTTTTCCCTCTCAACCTCTCAATGTGCTGGTATTATAGGCCTGAACTTCTTTTATATATTAAAAAAAAAAGTTGTTTTTTTTTTGTTTGTTTGTTTGTTTCTGAGTTGGAGTCTCACTCTATCACCCAGGCTGGAGTGCAGGGGTACACTCACAGCCACCACAACCTCAGCCTGCTGGGCTCCGGCGATCCTTCCACCTCAGCCTTCCAAGTAGCTGGAACTACAGATGCACGCCACCATGTCTGGCTAGTTTTTATGATTTATTGTCTTCACCAAGTTGCCCAGGCTGGTCTCGAACCCGCGGGCTCAGGCAATCTTCTAGCCTCAGCCTCCCAAAATGCTGGGGTGACAGGCGTGAGCCACTGTGCCTGGTCTATTATTTCTATTTTAAAGAGAAGGAAAACAGAAGCACAGAAAGGTTAAGTAACTTGCCTGAGGTTACACAGATATCTGGACTTTAACTTAATCTGGCTCCAGAGCCATCCTCTGACCCCAGCCTTCCCTGGATGCCTGAAATAGCTCCCTCCACCCCAGCACAGCTTGCTGATTCTACACCACGCCACTCTTCATGAACCCTAGAGGGAAAGCCACATGTTCTCCCCCAGTTTCCAGGGCAGGTGAGGGGGATGCTGACATGCTCCTCCACCCCCATTTCCCCCCTCCCTTCCCCCGACTCCCTTTTCCCTTTCAAAATTCACGCCACGTGCATGTTCTGGTTCTTTCCTGTCTTCACCGGAGGCTTTACCTGGCTCTCTGCTTCCTCTTAGAACAGAAACGCAGGCCAGGCAAGGTGGCTCATGCTTATAATCCCAGCACTTTGGGAGGCCGAGGTGAGAGAATTGCCTGAGCTCACGGGTTGGAGACCCGCCCGAGCAACTTGGCTATCCCTCATCTCTACATTAAATCAAAAAATTAGCTAGGTGTGGTGGCGCATGCCTGTAGTTCCAGCTACTTGGAAGGCTGAGGCAGAAGGATCACCTGAACCCAAGAGGTCGAAGCTGCGGTGACCATGAGCGTGTCACTGCACTCCAGCCTGGGCAACAGAGTAAGACTCCACCTCAAAAAAAAAAAAAAAAAGAAAAAGAAAAGAAATGTAGATTTTAAATGCTTAAGAGGACAGGTTTGGGATGCATTTCTAAGCCATTTCTGGTATTATTCTAAAAGTGCTCCTCCCTCATGCCCCCTTCCATGTGGGGACCATGTGGTGACTTCTGTGAGGGCAGGGACTTGGGCACAAAGCGTCCCAGCATGGAAACCCACACCTGCAAAATGACAGGGTCTTAGTAGGTCCAGGAACCTCCTGCCTCGGTGCTCTTCTTGCTACTCAGTGGGGAATTGGCAAGTGAAGTCACCGCTTGCTCTGGGGCCTCACCTCAGAACCTCCCTTCACTATCCAGTCTTCTCTTCTTCCGCTTCCATTCTTAGGCTGACACATCTTTTTTTTCTTTCTTCTTATTTTTCACAAGCAACTTCTCACCCTCTGCTATAACTGTCTGCTCCTGACAGACATTGCATGCAGTATATAAAAGAATGGCCCCATCCACCAGAGCTCAGCATTAGGGAAATGTATTCCAAACCCGTCCTCTGGAGCATTTAAAATCTGCAGTTCTGTTCTACCTTCTCCTATCATTTCTTCTAATCTTTTCCCTCTGCCTTCTCAGCTCTTTCGATGTCCTGTTTTTTTCTAGAGATGGGATCTTGCTTTGTGGCCCAGGTTGGTCTTGATCTGCTGGCATCGAGTGATCCTCCTGCCTCAGCCTCCCAAAGTGCTGGGATTACAGGTGTGAGCTACCATACCTGGTCATTGATATCCTTTGAATCTCTCTTCCTTTCTCAAAATCACTCCCGGTAACCAAGCTTGTGTATGCCTCTTGTTTTTTACAACTAACCTCTTGGCCTGACTTTATTTATGATTTTAGCATAGATTTTGCTAATACAACACAAAAAGTGAAGAAATGTCTAGATAACACTTGTAACCTTTACAATCTGCACAGAGAATATATCTTCTAAGTTCCATGCACATTTACAAACATGGGTTAAGAAAATCTTTAGAAATTGTAGGAAATGTATAGACTATGTTTTCTTACTAAAATGCAGGAAAACTCAAAATTGACATTAAATATTTTAAGCATCAATGGACCAACAATTAAAACACACTCTCAGCCGGGCTTGGTGGCTCAGCCTGTAATCCCTTTGGGGGGCTGAGGTGAGTGGATCGCCTGAGCCCGTGGGTTCGAGACCCACCTGGGCAGCAAGACCTCATCTCTACAATAAATCAAAAAATCCGCTGGGCGTGGTAGAGCATGCCTGTAATTCCGGCTACTTGGAAGACTGAGGTGGAAGGATCGCCAGAGCCCAGCAGATCGAGGCTGCAGTGGCCCAGCAGGTCGAGGCTGCAGTGGCCGGGAGCGGCCACTGCACTCCAGTCTGGGCGACAGAGTGAGACTCCAACTCAAAAAAAAAACAACACACTCTCCTGCTCAGGCATAGTAGCTCATGCCTGTAATCCCAGAATTATGGGAGGCCGAGGTGGGAGGCTCACTTGAGCCCAGGAGTTCGAGACCATGCTAGGCAACCCGAGGACACCTCATCACTACAAAAAAGCAAAAAATTAGCCAGATGTGGTTGCACATTCCTATAGTCCCAGCTACTCAGGAGGCTGAGGCAGAAGGATCTCCTGAGCCCAAGAGGTCAAGACTGAGGTGAACTGCAAGCGTGCCACTGCACTCTAGCCTGGGCAACAGAGTGAGACTCTGACTCAAAAAAATAAACAAGAAACAAAACACACACACACGTTCTCTTGAATAATTATTGCTTCACAAAATAAATTCAAATTATAATGACAGATTTTTGGGGGGAACATAGCAAAATGAGAATATTGCATAATCTAAATGAATGAAGTTGTTATCAGAAGCACATGTGCATGTGTTAAAAATGTTTATTATTAAACAAGACAAAATAAAAATATATGAACTGAAATTTTAAATAGAGAACACCAAGACAATTCTAAGAAAAAAACTTTAAAAAAATTAGTAAAGATGAAAGCTTCAACCCACTAGAAGATAAATCCAAGAGCTGGTTCTTTGATAAACATAATATACCCCTTTTTTGGTGGGACCGGAGGCGGGTTATAAGGGAACACAGGCATTAAAAAGAGAGGAACATTTCTGGGAACTATAACCAAAAATAAAAACAATCAGGAAATTGTACAAGAAAAAGAATTCTACAACAGATATACAACACATTTTTCTTCTATTTTTTAGAGACAAGGTCTCATGCTGTCACTTAGGCTGGAGATCAGTGATGTGATCACAGTTCACTGCAAACTTGAACTCCTAAATGTATGAAATTCTCCAGCCTCAGCCTCCCAAGTAGCTGGGATTACAGATGTTCACCTCAATGCCTGGCTAATTTTTTTTTTTCTTTTTTTTGGAGAGACAAGATCTCACAACATTGCCCAAGTCTCAAGCGATCCTCCCACTTTAGTCTCCCAAAGTGCTAGGATTACAGGCATGAGCCATTGTGCCCAGTCACATATAACACTTTTAATTATAAAATAACACAATGGGACACTCCCCTTTCAGGTCCCCTCCCACTGTGGGGGCTTTTCTGTCCTCTCAATGATCCTGCATTCTAAAGAAAATTTTTAAAATAAAATAATACTGTGAGAAAATCTAAGCTAGTCAATATTTTAAAATCTGGATGGATGGATAATATTCTAAGAAATGTTATCGCAATTGATCCATGAAATAGAAAAAAATACATATTGTCTTTGGAACACTATTGCTGAGTTTGGAGAATTTCTTATAGTTTTGTTTTTCTAAGTGATTAGCCTTGAATTGCATCTGTCCAGCCTCCTTAGCAGCCAGGACAGTGACATTTTACCCAGCACCATTAGCCAAGCATATTTGGGTGAGATTTAAATTCAGAAGTGGACAATTCAAACTTGTAACTGCTGCTAATTGGAATGTATATTCAGGACGATTTGAATCTATGTTCCTGGTAGCAGTTCTCAAACTTTTAGCCCAAATAAACACTCTACTTACATAATTTTTAAAAGTGAGCAATTTGAAGAAGAAGGCTACTAACAGAATACATTTTGCAGTTGAGAATGACTGCTGAGATGTTCAGCTTTTGGGGACAACCGTAAAACTGGATTTGGGGTGCCGAGGTGACTTCAGTGCTGGTAGTAGGTGGAGCTTCAGAAAAATTGACTTTTTGGCAGAAGCGCTGAACTATGTCTCCAGTGCCCAGGATATGGTTTGGGGAATTGTTCTTGGAAGCCAACTCTGAGCAACCCTCAATACTCTGAGCTACTCGAATTCCATTTCGAAGTTGTTTTCCCACCTTGGTTAGTGTCTGTTGCTTGCAACCGAGAACCCTGACTGACCCAGTCATCAACGAAGGAAATGAAAATATTCAACTCATTGATTACATATTGACTGAGTGACTTTTAGGGTATAAATTGTGGAAGAGTCTAGAAAAACAGCAGTCAACGAAGACCTAAACGAATGAAGTATTTATCAACGAATCCTCACCAAAGAACGTTCCAGCATGGTGTTCCCAAAGTGTTTTCACTCCGTAGTAGTTCATCAATATAAAGGAGCTTTGTGGCCAAGAAAATTTGAAAATGCTGGAGGTTTGCAGACACAAGAACTTATTAAAGTTATGAGAAGCTCCAGAGTAAGTAAATATTTAATTCTATTTAATCCAGAAAGTTCCTCACTTACAAAGCATTGCAAAGAACTCTTGTTATGAGATGCTGCCCAAAAGACCAGATAATTTTACTTTTTGGTTTTTCCAAACTTTCTATTGGCATAAATCAAATACTTATAAAATATTTTCCAAAGGATAAAAAAATCATAATACATTCCAAAATTATTTTGGACAAGTGATATAACCTAATATCAAAATGTAGTAAATATAGCAAAAAAAATGCTAATATAAAACCATCTTATGACCAGGCACAATGCCTTATGCCTATAATTTTAGCACTTTGGGAGAGTTCAAGACAAGCCTAGGCAACATAGTGAGATTTTGTCTCTACAAAAAAATCAAAAATTAGCCAGGTGTGGAGGTGCCCTCCTGTAGCCCCAGCTGCTTGGAAGGCTGAGACAGAAGGATCACCTGAGTCCGGGAGGTTGAGACTGCAGTGAGACAGAACATGCCACTGCACTCCAACTTGGGCGACAGAGTGAGATCCTGACTCAAATAATAATAACAATAATAATAGAAGTGAATGTTTTTAATACAATTATAGATAACAGCCATCACCATACAAATGGTGAACTACTTAGAGGCAAACTTATTAAAATTAATGCCAGACAAAAATGTGTAATTATGACTGTTATTATTCAATATAGTCCAGATGTTTTATTCAATACAGTAAGATACAAAACAGAAAATGGAAATATAACTCCTGAAAAAGGGAAGAGAAAATTATGATTACCTGTACAAGACGTGATTTTATAGCTAGATAATCCAAGACAATAAAACTAAAAAATACTTAGAATTAATGAGAGTTTAGTAGAGTGACTAGATACAAAACAAATAATCAAAATCAACAGTTTTTCTACTTAACACTAATATCTATTTAGAGATATATTGGGGTGATTTACAGTAGCAGCAAAAACATTAACATGGGAAATTAGGAATAATCATGATATATATACACATATATGCTTGTATGTGTATATATGATTTATTTGAAGAAGTTAGAGAGATTTGAAGGGGAAAGATCAAATGCTCCTTCATGAAGAGACCTAAAGATTAACAATGCCGATTTCTATGAATTGTTAATATTCTATTCTATTATATAAATATTAATAGTTAATATTTTTAAAAATCCCACCAGGGTTTTTTTTTGCCAGAAAATGTTGATAATTGCTGAAACTAAGGTGATACTACATTGAATTTCATTATATTGAAATTCTCTCTACTTTTGTTTTTGTTTGCAAATTTCCATATTAAGAATTTTTTAAAAACTTGGCTAGGCACTGTGGCTCATGCCTATAATCTCAGCACTTTGGGAGGCTCAGGTGAGAGGATCACTTGAAGCCAGGAATTCAAGATCAGCTTGAGCAACAAAGTGAGACCTCCCCCGCCCCGCTATCCCCAGTAGAGGAATTAACTGGGTGTGGCGGCACACTCCTATGGTTCCAGCTACTAGGGAGGCTGAGGCAGAAGGATCACTTGAGACCAGGAATTTGAGGCTGCAGTGAGCTATGATCATACCACTGCACTCCAACCTTTCAACAGAGCAAGACTCTGACTTAAAAAATAATAACAATAATTTTTCAAAAGAATTGTTTCAAACGTGGCCGAAAATTTCAAAAAATAATTTAAAAAATAAATGATTAGCTAAAAGAGTGTTATAAAAGAAAGACAAAAAGGTGGGGACAGAGGAGACATTTCGACAGCACCAGTGAGTGTCCACTGGCAGGGCCAAGTGGTAGCAGCCAGTGTCTAAGGGGAAACACCAGCAGCTCGTCCTGAGGTGACTATTCCCATCATGTGAGTTGGGCTGTGTCTGGCTTCTCTTGGTTCCAGACATCTTCTGAACCTGGTTCTCCAGGCTTCCCACTGATTCGGTAACTGTTTCTTTACCACGTCAACTAGCTAGAATTAAATTCTGTTGTTTGCAACCAAGTATGACTTGAGCAGGTTAGAAAAGAAAAGCTGAAAATTAGCCAGGTATGGTGGGGTGCGCATGTAGTTCCAGCTACTCATGAAGCTGATGCAAGAGAATCACTTGAGCCCAGAAGTAGAAGGCTGCAGAGAGCTGTGATCGGGTCACTGCACTCCAGTCAGGGCAAGAGAGTGAGACCCTGACTCAAAAAACATATATATAGGGCCAGGCTCCGTGGCTCAATCTGTCATCCCAGCACTTTGGAAGTCCAAGGCAAGGGTCCATGGCTCAGTCTGCCATCCCAGCACTTTGGAAAGCCAAGGGATTGCCTGAGCCCATGGGTTCGGGACCAGCCCGGGCAACTTGGCGAGACCTCATCTCTACAATAAATCAAAAAATTAGCCGGTCGTGGTAACACACATCTGTAGTTCCGGCTACTTGGAAGGCTGAGGTGGAAGGATCGCTGGAGCCCAGCAAGTCAACGCTGGGGTGGTTGTCATTGTGCTACTGCACTCCAGCCTGGTGACAGCGAGACTCCAACTAAGGAAGGAAGGAAGAAAGAAAGAAAGAAAGGAAGGAAGGAAGGAAGGAAGGAAGGAAGGAAGGAAGGAAGGAAGGAGCACACACACACACACACACACACACACACACACACACACATAGTTTAGAAAAGTCACACTTCTACATAATTCATAGACCAAAGAAAAAAATTACAACAAACTAACGATGAAGAACTGAAGGACAATTTTTAAAATACAATGAACCAGATACCAAAAGATGTTAGTTGTAACTAAAGCAATACTGGAGGGAAATTTATATCTTTCAAATGCATTTATTAGAAAAGAAGAAAGTTTTATAATGAATTACTTAAGCACTAAATACAAGAAACTAGTCAGAGAACAACAGAATAGATAACAAAAAAGAAATAATATGTGTAAAACAAATTATTTAAAGAGAAAGCAAAAAACAGAAACTGGATTATTGAAAGACTAATAAATTAAGTGATCTTCTAGCCAAGCTGATTAAGATTTTTTACAAAATGAAGACACAAATATATAATGTAGGAATAGTAAAATAAAAAGTTTATATTTATTGAAAAGTTACTTGGTGCCAAGTAAAGTTTAAATGCTTGACATGAATTAAACCATTCAATTCTCATAGCAAAGCCATGAAACAAATACAATTTCTATTTACACAATAGGAAACTGAGGCACAGAAGGGGTAAATGACTTGCCCAAATTTCATGACCAGCTGAAAAAGACCCCAAGCAGTCTGACACCAGAGTCCCTATTCTTTTTTTTTTTTGAGTTGGAGTCTCACTCTCTTGCCCAGACTGGAGTGCAGTGGCCGCTCCCAGCCACCGCAGCCTCGACCTGCTGGGCTCCGGCAATCCTTGCGCCTCCGCCTTCCAAGTAGCTGGAACTACAGGTGCGCGCTACCACGCCTCGCTTTTGATTTATTGTAGAGTTGAGGTCTCGTCAAGTTGCCCGGGCGGGTCTCAAACCCGCGGGCTCAGGCAATCCACTCGCCTCGGCCTCCCAAAGAGCGGAATTACAGGCTGAGCAACCAAGCCCGGCCTATTCTTCACCATTATGCTAAAGAAGGTGAATGGAACTGGCGTTAGTGTGGTGAGAGATCACACTAGAATACTATACAAATTGTATGGGGGAACCACCAAAAAACTGGAATTATCTTTTGGAGGGCAGGTCCCTTGTAGCACAGGGTATCCCCACTAGTTAAGTGTTCTAGGAACCAGTCAGCATCAGTGTACCAGCTAGCGTTGTTGTGAGAGGTTGTGTTTGGCTTCAGCAAAAATTTTTTTTTTTTTTGAGATCCTCTCAATGCATTTGCCCATTTCATGATGGGAGATTTAAGAGTACACCTGCCCACACTGCACTGAGTATTCAGCAATTTTTGACCAAAAACACCATGACCCCAATGCCCCACCCTCCCTATTCACCCAATCTCACCCCAAGCAACATTTTTTTCCCCCTCAGATTGCAAAAGTCCTGAAAGGGAAACGTTTTGCTGATGTGGACGAAGTGAAACAATAAACGGCAGAAGCACTAAAAGCCATCAAAATTAATGAGCTCAAAAACAGTTTTGAGTAGTGGAAAAAGCATCTCGATCGATGCATTGTATCAAACAGAGAGTACCTTGAAGGTGACTGAAGTTGAAATATGTAAGCATAAATACACATCTTTTTATTAACTAAATTCTAAAGTTTTTTGGGTTCCCTCTTGTATGGCATTAATATTTATTTAATTATTTGAGTCCGAGTCTCACTCTATCACCAGGCTGGAATGAAGTGGCCATGATCACAGCTCACCACAGTCTCAACCTCCTGGGTTCAAGTGATCCTTTCAACTCAGCCTTCCAAGTAGCTGGAATTATAGGCACACATCACTACACTTGACTAATTTTTTTAACATTATTGTAGAGATGCTGTCTCACCATGCTACCTAGGCTGGTCTCGAACTCCTGAGCTCAAGCAATCCGCTTGCCTTGGTCTCCCAAAGTGCTGGAATTACAGGCGTGAACCACCCCACCCGGTCTTTCACTAATCTTTAAAAGAGATTAAATGAACAATTTTTTAAATTTAATTTTTGTTTATTCTTTTAAAAAATGTCTTTATTTAATAGCTACCAACAGGCGTTGTGAATCCTCCAACATTGTTCTTTCTCAAGGTTATTTTGGCCACCTGGGTCCCTTGCATTTCCAACTGAATTTTAGGATCAGTTTGTCAATTTCTGCAGAAAAGGTAGCTGGGATTTTGATAGGGTTTGTGTTGAACCTGTAGGTCAATTTGAATTTGTTTCTATCTATAGATCAAGGAGCATGGAAGAAAATTCAAAGATGTAAAAGGTAATTTTTTCCCCTCATTATCCTTCCCCGATCTAGATACACCCACTTGGGGGTCCTTCCAGGGCTGTTCTATGCATATTCAAGTATTTGGCCCCTCCTCATTTCTAAAACATACTGGTCACCTGCGATATATACCTTGGCTTTTTCACCTAACAGCACACCTTAGAGATTTTCCCACAGTTCGGTCTCCTTTATTAATAGTGCTCCATTATGCAGCCAAGCAATGATTGACTTACCCAGGCCTTTGTCGATGGGTATCTACGTTGCTTCCAACCTTTCCCTATGACAAAAAGGGCTGTAATAAATCACCCTGCACCTATAACATCTCCCCCACGTATGAATAATATTTCTATGGGATAAATTGCAGGATCAAGAGGTTTCAAAGGTTGTAAATTTCAAAACTGCTGCCAAATTGCCCCGGATATGGGTTGTAACAATTTACAGTCCCACTGGCGATGTGTGTGACACGTTGGCCCACCCCCTTCACCAACAAAGTGCTTTTCAAACTTCTGGGGGCTATCGGACTTGTCCTGCAGGGCGTGTTGTTTACTCTGGCATCCAGCCCCATTTGTGGGAGGTTTTCAGGCTGGGGTGTCCTCTCTAAGGACCTCGCCACACCTCTTCAGCCTTCACTGTATTTGGCATTCTTTCTGGCTGTGTTTGAGAGATGTCTGAGGCCAATCTTAATTTATTTCTCCCTTTAGATGGCATGATCATTTTCTTGGGTGCTCAAAGGTCTATTTCGTTGTCTTTAAAGCCTGACAAACAAGAGCCGAGATAACGCTGGCACAGCGGATAAAGGAAGAAGGTACGCCCTACCAACATAAAAATTTCTAGCCAAAAATACAGAATACTATTTCTACGGTTCAAGGTAGAAAAAGGAACTCTTAGATGAGTTGATTTTTCTGTTTTTTTGTTGTGGTTGCTGTTGTTGTTGTTTTAAGTTGGAGTCTCACTCTGTGGCCCAGGCTGGAGTGCAGTGGCCTGCTCATGGTCACCACAGCCTTGACCAGCTGGGCTCAGGTGATCCTTCCACCTCGGCCCTCTGAGTAGCTGGAACCACAGGTGATCCCTCTCCCTTCACCTCCCAGACTGCTAGCGCTGGGATTATAGGCATGAGCTATTGTGTCCAGCTAGATGAGTTTATTTTTTTAAAGCTAAGTAATAAGAGAAAATGGGTAAGTTTGGCATTATTAACAATGTTTTAAAAAATCTAAGGATCAGGAGAAATTGCAAAATGCATAACAATTACTAGCATCCTTTAAAGAATGCCCTAAGGCCAGGCTCGGTGGCTCAGCCTATAATCCCAGCACTTTGGGAAGCCAAGGTGAGTGGATTGCCTAAGTCAGTGGACTCGAGACCAGCCCGGGCAATGTGGTGAGACCTTGTCTCTACAATAAATCAAAAACTAGCCGGGCATGGTAGTGCATACCTGTAATTCCGGCTATTTGGAAGGCTGAGGTGGAAGGATTGCTGGAGCTCAGCAGGTCGATGCTGGGGTGGCCGTGAGCATGCCACTGCACTCCAGCCTGGGCAACGGAGTGAGACTCCAACTCAAAAAATAATAATAATAACAACAATAACAAAAGAATGTCTTAAAAGCAGGCCTAAGCAACATAACAAGACACTGTCTTTCAAAAAAAATTTTTTTTCTAATTAGCTGGGCATGGTGGCAGACACCTATAATCCTAGCTACTCAGGAGGATGAGTGGGTTGGATTGCTTGAGCCCAGGAGCTTGCAGCTGTGGTGAGCCATGATCGTGCCACTGCACTTCAGCCAAAGTAGAAAATAGGCAAATGATATAAACATGAAAATATGCTAAATCTCATTTATAACCTGGAAAAAAATTAAAATTTTTTTCAATGAGTTAGCTTTTATACCAGTTACTTGGCCAAAAGAAAACACAGAAAACAAACAAACAAACAAACAAACGAAACAAAACACCAAGTCTGATGAGAACAAATGCTAGAATTAAAGATGTGGGTATCAATACTGTTGGTAGGGTGTAAATTGGAAGACCAGTTAGATAATAACTAGCAAAAGTTGAAGATAGTTTCACACTACAAATTCCAGTCTACTTCTATGTCTATCCTCCAGAAGCATTTCTACACATATGCATAAAGGGAGGAATGAGAAGTTTCTGCAGCTTTGTTGGCAATTGCCAAAGCAAAACTCAACAGATTGCACAGTCCACCTCTTGAGGAGTGCATTAATATGACTGATTTTGCTTACTCGTGTGATAGAAGGCTATGCAATAGTCTAGGTGACTAAATTAAACCTATAAGCACCTACTTGGGTATATTTCAAAAATATAATACTGAGTGATAAAGAAAAAAATGTACAGTATCACACTATTGCTGTACATTTAAAAAACAAAAACAATAAGATTATGTTGGGTCCATGAGTATATATGAAATGCAAGTGTAAAAACATGACTGGCATGTGTGCACATGAACTTCATGACAGCTGTTTGCCTCAAGCAAGAAAGAAGATGAAAGAGTGTGAGAAAAGTTACAAAAGTCCCCTCAACCATATGTGTAATGGTTTTTGGTCTTTGAAAATATCTGAACCTGGACTTCATTAAAATTAAAAACTTCTGCTCTATGATAGGCACAGTCAAGAGAATGAGAAGACGAGCCATATAGGGAGAAAATATGTTTGAAAGACACATCTAGGCCAGTAGCGGTGGCTCAAGCCTGTAATCCCAGCACTTTGAGAGGCCAAAATGAGGGGACTGCCGGAGCCCATGGGTTCAAGAACAGCCCAGGCAACTTGGCGAGACCTCATCTCTACAATAAATCAAAAAATTAGCCAGGCGTGGTGGTGTGAGCCTGTAGTTCCGGCTACTTGGAAGACTGAAGCAGAAGGATCACCTGAGCCCAGCAGGTCGACGCTGGGGTGGCCGTGAGTGTGCCACTGCAATCCAGCCTGGGTGACGGAGTGAGAGTCCAACTAAAAAAAAAAAAAAAGACACATCTGATAAAGGACTGTTATCCAAAGTATACAAAGAATGCTTGAAACTCAAAAATAAGAAAATAAACATCTTAATTTTAAAATGCACAAAAGACCTGTACAGATGCCTCACCAAAGAAGACATACTGATGGCAGGTAAGCATATAAAAACATATTCAACATACAGGTCAGTGAGGAATTGAGAATGCAAACAACAATGAGAAAACAATATGCACCTATTAGAATGGCCAAAATCTGAAACACTGACAACGCCAAGTGCTGGCAAGGAAGTAGAGCAACTGGAATACTCATTCATTGCTGGTGGGAATGAAAACTGATCCAGCCACTTTGGTAGACAGTTTGTCAGTTTCTTATAAAATTAAGTGTAATCTTACCATACAATCCAGCAATCATACTCTTTTATATCTACCTAAATAGAGTGAAAACTTATGTCCACACCAATCTTGCACATGGATGTTTATAGCAGCTTTATTTACAATTGTCAAAACTTGGGAGCAACAAATATGTCCTTCAAAGGCGAATGGAAAATACATTGTAGCACATCCACACAATGAAACGTTATTCAGTGCTAAAAAATAAAAAAATTTTAAAAAATAGTGATCAAGCCATAAAAACACATGGAGAAACCTTAAATGCACATTACTCAGAGAAAAAAGCTAGCCTGAAAAGGCACCATACTGTATGATCCCAACTATATGACACTCTGGAATAAGCAAAACCATGGAGACATTGAAAAGATCAGTGGTTCCAGGGACTAGGGAGAGGGAGAAGGGACGGACAGACAGAGCACAGAGGGTTTTTAGGGCAGTGGAACCAGTCTCTGTGGCACTGCAATGGTGGATAATGTCATTATACATGTGTCCAAGCCCTTTGAACGCACAGCTCCAAGAGCAAACTCTCATGTAAACGATGGACTTGGAGTGATGATGTGGCGATTGTAAATGTTCCACTCTGGTAAGGAATTTTTTTTTAAGAGATAGGATCTCACTCTGTTGTCCAGGATGGAGTGCAGTAGCACAGTCATGGCTCACTACAGTTTCAAATTCCTGGACTCAAGTGATCCTCCCTCCTCAGCCTTCCAGGTAGTGTTGGGGATTTTGATCGTGGACGTCATGCATGTGTGGAGGCAGAGAGAATCTGGAAAATTTCTGTACCTTCTGCTCCATTTTACTGTAAACTTAAGACCACTCTATTTTATAGTTTATTTAAAAAAATAAAGTTATTAATTTCAAAATATCTGTAGGAAATATATGAATGATTTGGTGATTCTGGGAGGCGAGTACAAAGTATTCATTACTTTCTGTATTTTTCCATATGTTTGAAAACTTTCACAATTCTACGAAAAGAATTGATCACAAGAATAAACTGAACAAAACAATAGAAAAATGAATTTAAAAATGATCCAAACACACACATAAATGGAGATAGATATATATATATCTAGATACAATAAATGATGAAATAGGGCACTATATCTGGATGCAACAAATGAAATATGGCGAGCCAATTGGAAAGGGATAAATTATTAAATAATAGCACTGGGAAAGTTGGCTAGTTATTTGGAAAAACATCAGTTAAGTACCTCCCTCCTTCACACACACATACACATCAAATGAATTTCAGAGGAACTAATAACTAAATAATAAAATGAAACCATTTAACATAAAAAAGTAAAATAAGATGAAGGTGAGTATTTAATTTGTTAGTGGTGGGGAGGGGAATTGCAAGAGCAATAGAAAGAATTTGAGTGAAAATTTAAAATATGCGTATGTCTATTTAAAACCTCTGCATATTAAAGCATCATAAACAATTAAAAATACAGAAAACAAACTACTACTGGTATGAGTTTGATAGTCTGGAAATAAAAGCTAAACTGAAATTATGTAACCGTAGTCAGACTGCCCCGTCTCTTCACCCAATTCAAGTCACTGTACCAGACTTAACCGTTCCAGGATTCTTCTTCTTCTTTTTTTTTTTTTTTGTTAGTTGAAGTCTTGTTCTGTCACCCAGGCTGGAGTGGCACAATCATGGCTTACTACAACCTCTACCTCCCGGGCTCAGGTGATCCTCCTGCCTCAGCCTCCCAAGTAGCTGGGACTACAGGCATGCACCACCACATCCAGCTAACTGTTTTTGTTTTTGGTTTTTGGTGGAGATGAGGTCTCACTATGTTGCCCAGGCTGGTCTCGAACTTCCAGGCTCAAGCAATCTTCCTGCCTCAGCCTCCCAAAGTGCTGGGATTATAGGCATGAACCACTACATCTGGCCCCCAGGAATCTTTATCTCCTCAAAATTCTCTTCATACTCATCCATAAATTGGCAAAATATTCTCAGCTGCTTGTACTGAATATGCACAATATATCAAGCACTGTATTGAGCTGTTTTATTTGATCCCTAGTTCTGTCAGCATCTTCAGTTACAGAGCACAGCAATAGCTGCTTAGAACTTGCTGGAGCCATTAGGCGCGGTGGCTCACTCCTATAATCCCAGTACTTTGGAAGGCTGAGGTGAGAAGATTGCCTGAGTTCATGAGTTCAAGACCAGCCTGGGCAAGTTGGCAAGACCTCATCTCTACAATAAATCAAAAAATCAGCTGGGCATGGTGCCGCATGGTGCCCAGGTGGAAGGATTGCCTGAACCCAGCAGGTCGAGGCTGTGGTGGCCGTGAGCATGCCACTGCACTCTAGCCTGGGCAACAGAGTAAGACACCAACTCAAAAACAAAAACAAAAACAAAAAAACTTGCTGGCGCAATTTAGGAGTCTTACGTCATAGTATTAGGAAGTATCCCTTTGCCCCTGTGAAGGCAAAATGGAAGCACTGATACCTCATTGAGCTATGAGGCCTGTATTAGTTTCCCAATGCTGATGTAACAAGTTACCACAAACTTAGTGGCTTAAAACAACACAAATGTATTATCTTACAGTCCTAGGGGCTAGAAGTCCAAGTTCAGTCTCATTAAGCTAAAGTTGAACTGTCAGTAGGGCTGGTTCCTTCAGGAGGCTTGTGGGAGGCTGTTTTTTTGTTTGGTTGTTTATTTGTTTTTGCCTTTTCCAGCCTTTGGAGGCTGCCTGCATTCCTTGACTGATGGCCTCAATCTCTGTAGGCTTCGTTTTTAGGGTCACATTTCCTCCTCTGACCCATTTTTCTCTCTCTTATAAGGATCCTTGTGATGATCTTCACCCACCCAGTGATCTAGGATATTCTAGTTAATCTGGATAATGCAGATTATCCAGTTAATCGAGGCTAATCTCCCCATCTCAAAACCCTTAACTATATATGCAAAGTCCCTTCTGCAACGATAGGTAACATATTCACAGATTCCAGGGATTAGCGTGTGGCTGTCATTAGGGTACCAATATTCAGACAAATCTTACGAAAGGAGAATTAGTCTTGGGACTTGCCTTTTAAAATACCAAGTTCTGGCCGGGCCCAGTGGCTCACACCTGTCACCGCCGCACTTTGGGAGGCTGAGGTGGGAGGATTGCTTGAGCCCAGGAGTTTGAGACCAGCCTGGGCAACATACCTCATCCCCACAAAGCAATAAAAAAATTAGTTAGATGTGGTGGCTCACACCTATAGCCTCAGCTACACGGGAGGCTGAGGTGGAAGGATTGCCTGAGCCCAGGAGGTTGAGGCTTCAGTGAGCCCTGACCCTGCCACTGCTTGGGCAACAGAGTAAGACCCCAACTCAAAACAAAACAAGTTATTTTCCAATCTGATCCCTTGGTAACTGTCCTAACTTACGTTATTTTTGTTCTTCCCTTGACTAAGTTATTACTGCCATATAATAATGCAACGTGCCGGGAACTATTTTATGTACTTCATACATTTTAATTATCTTAATGTAGAAAGATTAAGTCACTTACCGCAGCTAGTAAGCAGCAGAATCAGAATGGAAACCCGGGAAGTGGGCCCCTAAAGTTAGTGACAACACTGTCCCGTCTCTTCAATGACCCAGCTTCTTCCTGACCTCACTGGGGACGATTGTGGCATCTCAGATAAACTACATGACATCTCGCAACTTCCTCATCAGACTCTGGCTTCCACAGGGATACCCCAGCACGGCCTCTGCTTTGGGCTACAGACACCCTCAGTCAGGCCAGGAGTCTCCTGCCCCAGAGTGGCCTGCAGTCAACCCACCTCATTAAACATCTAATTCCTCAAAGCCAACGATCAGCCCCTGACCATAGTAACTCCAGGAGAAATCACTTCTTGGGATTTAGCCAGACACATTCCCACAGCCTTGACTGTAGTATCAAGAAGTATTACCTTTTGGGGGGTCAGAGTCTCACTCTATCTCCCAGGCTGGAGTGCAGTGGCATGCTCACGGCCACCACAACCTCGACCTGCTGGGCTCAGGAGATCCCTCCACTTCAGCTTTCCAAGTAACTGAAACTACAGGCACACATCACCATGCCCAGATAATTTTTTTTTGTTTATTGTAGAGATGAGGTCTCGCCAAATTGCCCAGGCTGGTCTCGAACCCGTGGGCTCAGGAAATCTTCTCACCTTGGCCTTCCAAAGTGCTGGGATTATAGGCGTGAGCCACCACACTGGGCCAAGAAGCATTACTTTTATAAATGGGGATGTGGCTCAGGCTTCTGCTTTCTATTGAGTACATGGAAGCAACAGTTAATGCAATTTGTTCTGAACTCTGAGCATAATTCCACTTCTGGAAGACCAGTCTCACTCAGATTTATTAGAAGCTGGAGGCTCTGCAATAGTTCATTAAAGGCTTTCATTATTCACGGACATTAAGCTAAACACTGTTTGGTGAGTCAGCCAACACAGAGCTGCTACTCTGACTAGAAACTTCCCTTAACCCGTGAGTTCCTAATCCGGCCATGGACACTTGGTTAATCCATAGGTAGGCGTCTCATAGGCTATGAGTGCACCTGTTAGTCACTGTTGGGTTTTGAGACTCAGGAAGCTCAGTGATATGCTCCAAAGATAGCGTTTCTGTCTCTCCTCCTCCATTGTTCTAGTCCGTCAAGGCTGCCATAACATAGTTCCTTACACTGGGTCATTTACAAACAACAGAAATGTATTGCTCATGGCTCCTAGTGGCTGAGAAGTCCAAGATCAATACGCAGCAGATCCTGTGTCTGATGCAGGTTCTCTTCCCCATAGATGGACATTCTATGTGTCCTCACATGGCACACAGGACAGACCAGCTCCCTCAAGCCTCCCTATAAGGGCACCAATGCCATTCATGAGGTCAGAGCCCAAATCGCCTCCGGAAGGCCCCACCTCTTAACACCGCTGCATGGGAAATTAGGCTTTCAGCATGTGAATTTGGGGGGATGTTCACATTCAGACCACAGCAGCCACCATCTTTCATCTGGTCGCCTGCCCACAGCCTCCTCTCTGGCCTCGCCCCTGCCGTCTCTTCCCCAGAGGGCAACCAGAAGAGACCATTCAATGGGTGAGCCTGGTGTCACTGGGCGATTCAAGCCCTCTCGCTTGGAAGTCACTTCTCAACCTGCAATGCCCTCTGGGGTCTCCCTTCAGCTGTCTTCAGCTCCTGCCTCCACTGCTGAGCTCCAGCCATGATTATCCACTGGCTGTCTCTGAATATGCTGAGTATTGTTTTCCTTCATGGACTTTGTAGTTAATCTTCTGCAAATAGTCCCATGGCTCCATCCCTCACTGCCTTCAGACCTTTGCTCAAATGTGACCCAATCAACGCACTCCCCTGACAAAACTAAAGTGTAAAATACCAACCCCCACTGGACGTGGTGACTCGTGACTATAATCCTTCCACTTTGGGAGGTTGAGAGAGAGGATTGCTCAAACTCAGGAGTTCGATACCAGCTTGGGCAACATAGTAAGACGTTGTCCCTACAAAAATCAAAAAATTAGCAGGGCGTGGTGATGCAAACCTATAGTCCCAGCTACTTGGGAGGCTGAGGCAAGAGAAATTGCTTGAGCCCAGGAAATCAAGGCTGTGATGAGTTGTGACCATGCTGCTGCACTCCAGCAGCCCAGGAGACAGTGAGACCCCGACTCAAAAAAAAAAAAAAAAAAAATCCCCACTACCCCCAGTCCCCAGCATTCTTTATTCTCCTTATTCCATTCTATTTCTCTCTACAGCATTTATCTCCAACACACACATTATATATTGATTGACTGATTCAACTAATTTCTGTCTCTCTCCCCCTAATGCTCCATGAGGTCAGTGACTTGGCCTGTTAACTGGTATCCATAGTAACTGGAATAGCACCTGGCACATGGTTGATGCTTAATTCAGAGATATAGAAGCACAGTGTAGAGACGGTCTGGGCGTGGACTGTCTTGGCTCAAATTCTGGCTCTGCTCTTCATTGCTTTGTAACCTTAGGCAAGTTCATTTACCATGGCACAGTTTCATTATCTGTAAAGTGCAGATAGTAGTATTCACCTTCCAGGGTGGCGGTGAGAATTAAATGAGTGGATTCAGCATCCCAGGAAGGGGCCTGATGTGTAGCAGACACTTGCACATTAAACATTATTTGTTCAATGAACCAACATTCACCTACTTCAGAATATTAGAATCCAGTTAGTTAATTCAATGCTATTTTCACCAAAGCTTTGTGCCATGACTTAGATATATTTGTCCTGAACAAACTCATGTTGAAATTTGATCCCCAGGGGGTGTGGCTGGGAGCTGGGGCCTAGTGGGAGGTGTTTGGTGATAGGGGTAGATGTGTCACCAGTGACTGGGTGCCCTTCTTACGGTTCTGGGTGAATTCTTCCTTTAGTGAGACTGGATTGATTCTCAAGGAATGTACTCATTCCTGCTCCCAAGAGACTGGATGCCCCTCAAGTTTTATTCACTTCCCCTTTGACTTTCTCTACCATGTTATGATGCAGCACGGAAGCCCTCACCAGAAGCCAGGGTCTTGCCCTTGAATTTCCCAGCCTGCAGAACCATGAGCTAAATAAACCTTGCTTTATAAGTCTCACAAAATGGACTAAGACACCTTGTATCCGTGGACCGTAAATGCTGTGAGGGAATCAGACGTTACAATGTCTCTCTGTCTCTTGGCCAGGTCTAGTGGCTCACACCTGCAGTCTCAACATTTTGGGAGGCCAAGGTGAATGGATCACTTGAGACCAGGAGTTTGAGACCAGTCTGGGCAACCAAGTGAGGTCCCGCCTTTACAAAACAAAAACAAACAAAAAAACTTCTCTATGTCTCTATAGCCATTTATGGAAAGAAAGAAAAAAAGAAGGAAGGAAGGAAGGAAGGAAGGAAGGAAGGAAGGAAGGAAGGAAGGAAGGAGGGAGGGAGAAAATTATTTTAAAAGAAAAAATAGAACGTCTTAGTGAAATGACCTGGTTGAAGTGAGTGTTTTGCTGACATCAGATCATTTTGGCTGAGCTGTCATCCTGGGACCGTCCCTCTACCCTGGTCCCTGCTGTGGTTTCTGAGCTGCTTTTTCAGGAGCAAATAGGGCTGCCCCCTCTGTCTTCCTTCCCCTGGTGACCTCTTCACTTAACCGAAAAGCGTCAAACCTGACGGCAAGAGGAAAGGAAAGAAAGCTCCCAGCACAGTCCCTGACACTCAACTTCTTCCAACCATGAACACTGGCAGGCTGGGAGTAAGTGAGTCCGTGAAACCCTAAAATCAGAGGCCAAAAGGACACAGCATTTCAGGACCACTGAGTTAATGCCCCTGAATTTCCGGTTTTTTTTTTTTACCCTGAAGTGGAGATACTTATCAGAGAGTGAGGATGAAATTAGATAGTTCATGCAAAGCACTTCATCTAGCCTGTGGTAAGTTCTCAACTAATTAATGTGGTCAAGAGTCATGCTTAGGTCTCTATTAAAAAATCAAACACTTAGCTGGGTATGGTGGCGTGCACCTGTAGTCCCAGCTACTTGGGATGCTGAGGCAGAAGGATCACCAGGGCCCAGGAGGTCGAGGCTGCAGTGAGTTGTGATCGTGCCACTGCACTCCAGCCTGGATGATGGGGTCAGACCTCAACTGAAAAGTATATAAATACTCCAGTCAGGATGGCCATCATCAATAACTAAAAGAACAACAGATACTGGAGAGAATGTGGGGAAAAGGGAACACTTCTACATTGTTAGTGGGAGTGTAAACTAGTACAACCTCTGTGGAAAACAGTGTGGTGATTCCTAAAAGATCTAAAAGCCGACCTTCCATACGACCCAACAATCTACCTTCTGGGAATACACTTGGAGGAGCTCAAATCACTCTATGGAAAATATACCTGCACACACGTTTGTTGCAGCATTATTCATAATCGCAAAAACATGGAACCAACTGTGCTGCCCATCAAAAGTGGACTTGATTTTAAAAATATGGTACCTATACATGATAGAATACCATGCAGCCATGAAGAAGGATAAAATTATGGACCTCCCGCAACTCGGATGAATTTAGAGTCTATCATACTCAGTGATCCATCACAGAAACAAAGAACTGAGTACTACATATTCTCACTCATAAGTGGACCCTGAACATTTATCATAATACTATAAGAAAGGAGTTGACAGTAGCAGGTAACTGCTAGGGAAGGGAGGGACACACAATATCACTAAGGGTACCTGACCTCAAACCAGGCAAAGTGGGGACCAAAGGGAGGCCCAAAGTTTACCTGTACGATGACCACTTATCTACCTAATCCTGAATTATACCCACATCTTTGAAATAAATAAATTAATAAACAAAGTATACATGTGTGTAAGTTATATGCAAATATGCCATTCTTTAACAGGAACTTGGGTGTCCCCAGATTTTGGTATCTGTGCAGGTCCCAGGATCAATGCCCCGTGGATTCTGAGAGATGACAGTAATATAGGGAAAGGGAGATGCCAAACACCACTCAGCTGTCCAGCCTCCAGCCCGCAAATAAACCCAGCTGCAGCCTCAGACATCGCAGAGACTCAGGCTTCCCCGCCGGGCCTCGCCATATTGTTGACCCACTAAATTGTGAGATACAGTCACAATAAATTATGAAGTCTTGGAATTTGGAGGTACGTTTTTATGCAGCAGTTTACACCTAGAACAGATGAGCGTGCACTTCCTTGAGTGTCTCTTTTGTTCCCTATGACAGTGTCACAAGCCACCCCAAAAGCAGTGCCTGCATGGCCCTGATGTGTCCGGATTCTGGGTCAGTGGTCTTGTTCCTCATGGCGTCTCTTCCTCGTGCTGCCTCATCCTCCCAGGCCTCTCCACGTGGCCTCTGTCTCCAGCAGGACACCTTGGACTCCCTGCAGCTTGACGGCTGGATTCCAAGAGGAAGGATTCCCAGAAGACCCAGGGAAGAGCTCATCGAGGCTTCCTTCCAGTCATGCTTGCTGGTGTCCCACGGGTCAAAGCAAGTCCCAGGGCTGTTCCACGTCCACGTGAGAGGAGGCTGCATGCCCAGGGCACGGATTCCGAAAGGCACAGGTCACTGCCAGTCACCAACAGAAGTCTATCAGACATGTACATAGTTTTCTGTCTTCAAACCACTTAAACGGCCTATGTCATTCAACAAATAAAACTAAGGAAAAACGGTAGAGAAAAGTCAACTATAAAATTAAATATAGATACAATTAAATACGAAAGATATCAAATTGAGAGTGTACCCACACACAAAAATAAAGAAACCAAGAAACTTCTACACATAACATTCCAATAGATACCCTTTGTGGGATAGATATATTTTTTCTTCCTTTAACTAATTGATCCTGGGCATAGAATTCATGGTATATATTTTAAGGGGGTGGAAAAAAACCTTCAAGAATATTTTTTAAAATTTGCTCAGTTATTTAGTAGAGATGGAGTCTCACTATGTTGCCCAGGCTGGTCTCAAGCCCTGGGTTCAAGTGATCCTTCTGCCTCAGCCTCCCAAGGTGCTGGGATTACAGATGAGAGCCATCACACCCAGCCCTTTAAGAATATCTTGAGTTTAACTTAGTAGGATGTATTTGGGTGTAGTGTTGACATAGTCGCTCTGAAACTATTGGGTGTAGATTACATGATAAAGTAAATACATTGATATTTTGCAGAATCAGGACTCTGGGTGAGGGAAATAGAAATGTGGACATGGAAAGTGTGCAAGCACCTCGTGATGTCTTATGGAATTGGAGGTGCCAGTGTGGAATAGTGGTTTTATACACAACTGAATACACAGACTTGAGGACACATCAGCTCTATCCACAGACAGGGCCTAGAGGTGATGGCACCCGACAGCCATGAGTATAACTGCCACCCGGATCTTGGTTACTAAATACCATTTCCCACTCAAAAGAACCAGGTTTCCTTGGGGACAATTGGTCATTTCAGGTCTGGGGTCGTGAAAGTACAAGCTGAGCCTACCTTATCTTGTTTTTTTGCCAAAAAGCAAAAAATTGCTGAAATACAAATGGGGACATGTCAAAAGGACATTGGGCACGGTAGCACACACCTGTAATTCCAGCACTTTGGGAGGCTGAGGTGGGAGGATAGCTTGAGCCCAAGAGTTTGAGACCAGCCTGGGAAACATAGCAAGACCTTGCCTCTATTAGGAAAAAAAAAGTACATAGGAGTCAATTTGAAGGAGCTCTTACTGGTAAGATGTTAGACAATTTGAGCGTCAAAAAGAATAACAGTGTTAATGGATTATAAAACTACCTTTAAAAGAATTCATGAGATCATGAAGTCAAAAGTCTAGATAATTTTTTTCTTTTTTCTTTTTTTGTTTTGAGTAGGAGTATCATTCTGTCACCCAGACTGGAGTGCAGTGGCATGCTCACAGCCACTGCAGCCTCAACCTCCTGGGCTCAGGTGATCCTTCCACCTCAGTCTTCCAAGTAGCTGGGATTATAGGCACATGTCACCACACCTGGCTAATTTTTTAATTTATTATAGAGACAAGATCTCACCAAGTTGCCCAGGCTGGTCTTGAACCCCTGGACTCAGACAATCCTCTCATCTCTGCCTCCCAAAGTGCTGGGATTACAGATGTGAGCCACCACGCCTAGATATTTCTAAAGGGGTATATAGTTCATTTATACCAAAAGCATCTACTAATATATGAAAAAGAATCTCAATTAAAATAAAAATCATTTTGTGGTCAGCAATGTGAGAACTAGTGAAGAAGAATCATGAGCGGATCCCAAACCCTCAGGGTGAAACGTTGTTGGGGAACATGATATTCACACAGTCTCCAAGTGTCCCCTCAATAGATTACTTGTTAATTGCAAAGGGGAAAGATGCTGTTACAACAGACACCGCTTTAATGCAGTGATACAATTGGCATCCCTAGTCGCTGGGCAACCGGCATCACGTGCCTCCTGGTGGGGTATGATGGAATGTACATGTCATCACGTATAGTGTTCTTGACCAAAATGTCTCACCTGAATTTATTCATGAAACTATAACATGACAGATCCAGAAGGTGGGATGTGCTGTAAAACAACTGGTCGGGACCCTTTGAAAAGAGTCAATGTTATGAAAGAGTTAAAAACACTACAGGACGTTGTTCTGGACTAACAGAGACTGAAGAGATGTGGCCAATGCAATGTGTGACTCTGGGTTGAATCTTAGATTTTAAAAAATCAGTTCTAAAAGGCATTTGGGATTATTGGGGAAACGTGCTTATGTCCTGTGTCTTTGTTACTGGGTTGGATCCATGTTAGATTTCTTGTGTATGATGCCTTTGAGGATTATTTGGGTAATGTTGGAAACGCATCATGGAGTGTTTAGGGGTGAATTATCATGATTCACCCCTAAATTGAAATTCTTTTTTTTTTTTTGGGTTGGAGTCTCACTCTGTCGCCCAGACTGGAGTGCAGTGGCCGCTCCCGGCCACCGCAGCCTCGACCTGCTGGGCTCCGGCGATCCTTCCGCCTCAGCCTTCCAAGTAGCC
>NW_007260589.1:915005-921945 GCF_000164805.1 Carlito syrichta
CAGTGGATCTCAAACCCGCGGGCTCAGGCAATCCACTCACCTCAGCCTCCCAAGGCATGGGATTACAGGCTGAGCTGCCGAGTCTGGCTCTAAATTGAAATTGTGATGCTTTCAAATGTTTCAACAAAGAAATTGTGTGTGTGTGTGTGTGTGTGTGTGTGTGTGTGTGTGTGTGAGAGAGAGAGAGAGAGGGAGAGAGAGAGAGATAGAAAGAAAAAGAGAGAGAGAAGAGAGAGAGACAGAAAGAAGGAAGGAAGATGTGGAGAAATATTAACAATTAGTGAACCTAGGTGAACAAAGGTGAAGAAGATATGAGACTCAGTATGTATTTCTTTTAATTTCTCTGTTAAGGTTAAATATTTTCAAAATGAAAAGTTAAGGAAAGTAAAACAGTTCAAGACAAACAAATTTCATTTTATACTTATTAAGCCAGTTCCTCCCACCTCACTATGGTTTGTTTTCACAAATAACGTTCACGCCAGCATGGTGGCTCACACCTGCAATCCTAGCACTCTGGGAGGCCAAGGCAGAAGTCTCCTTGCTTGAGCCAAGGAGTTCGAGACAAGCCTGGGCAACATAATGAGACCTCGTCTCTACAAAAAAAAAAAAATGTTTAATTGAGCCAGTCGTGGGAGCAGTGCCTGTAGGCGCTCTGCCTACTCTGGAGGCTGAGGTAGGATTGGTTGAGTCCAGGAACTGGAGGCTGTAGTGGGCTGTGATCTTGCCACTATATTCCAGCCTGGGCAACAGAGTGAGACCCTGACTCAAAAAAAAAAAAAAAAAAAAAAAAATCCAGTGCTACCAAGGTCATGGGGAAGCTGGTAAGGTTGAATTGCCAGTGTTAAGACCACAGTCCCGCCTGCCTGGTATACCGTGCAGAACTGCTCACCCAGCGTGGGATAGTCTCCTAGTGGCTGAGGAAGGCAACCTCCTGAGGATTCTTTTCAAGGATTTAATTAACAAAAGTCAAAACAAAACATGTCTGAAACTTGGGAATAAAAATAGCCTAAATGCCTAATAAGAGTCAGGTTTAGAAAATTATACTCTACCACTAGATGGATTATTTTGAAGACATTACATTTCCCAAAATACAAAACAAAAGCTTATATTTAGCATTTAGTCCTTTTTTTTTGAGCTGGGACCTCACCGTGTTGTCCAGGTTGGGGTGGCATGATCACAACTTCAACCTCCTGGGATCAGGAGATCCTTCCACCTCAACCTCCTGAGTAGCTGGGATAACAGGTACACACCACCACACCCAGTTAAGTTTTTATTTTTTGTAGGGACAAGGTCTTACTTTGTTGCCCAGGCTGGTCTTGAACTCCTGGGCTCAAACATTCCTCCCACCTCAGCCTCAGCCTTGAGCCACTGTGCCTGACCCATCTAGTTTTTGAAAAAGAAAAAGTTCTTTAAAAAAAATCTGAGCCAGGCTCGGTGGCTCAGCCTGTAATCCCGCACCTTTGGGAGGCTGAGGTGAGTGGATTGCCTGAGCCCACAGGTTCGAGACCCGCCTGGGCAGCAGGACCTCATCTCTACAATAAATCAAAAAATCAGCCGGGCATGGTAGCGCACGCCTGTAGTTCCAGCTACTCGGAAGGCTGAGGCGGAAGGATCGCCGGAGCCCAGCAGGTCGAGGCTGCGGTGGCCGGAAGCGGCCACTGCCCTCCAGGCTGGGCAACAGAGTGAGACTCCAACTCAAAAAAAAAAAAAAAAAAATCTGAACACAGTTAAATTTATTTCTGTATGAACTTTCATAAAGAAATCATACTTTAGTACATGGTGGTGGTTTGTATATTCTAAAGATAAATGACAAATTAAATGGCCAAAAGAAAACGTAGGTTAGGGTTATGCCAAGGATATAAACTGGAAAGGAGAAGAGAAACTTCAAAGCAATGAGCCAAGTGGGGCATGGTGGTTCTCGCCTGTAATCCCAGCACTTTGGGAGGCTGAGGTGAGAGGATTGCCTGAGCCCAGGGGTTTAAGACCATCCTGGGTAAATTGGTGAGACCTCATCTCTACAATTAAAGAAATGAGCCAGGCGTGGGGACGCATGCCTGTATTCCCAGCTACTTGGAAGGCTGAAGCAGAAGGATCGCCTGAGCCCAGCAGGTCAAGGCTGCGGTGGCCATGAGCATGCCGCTGCACTCCAGCCTGGGCGACAGAGTAAGACTCCAACTCAAAACATACAAAAAACATGAGCCAGTGCAGTGGGATTCTGAATGCTTTTTATTTCTCTTGATATTGTTCTACCATCAGTACATTATAAAAGTTAATTTAAACAAGAAACAAAGAATGAAACCCGCAGTGACCATTCATTCAATGCTTGCCACGTTCTTTTTTTTTTTTGAGTTGGAGTCTCACTCTGTCGCCCAGACTGGAGTGCAGTGGCCGCTCCCAGACACTGCAGCCTCGACCTGCTGGGCTCCGGCGACCCTTCCGCCTCAGCCTTCCGAGCAGCCGGAATTACAAGCGTACGCTACCACGCCCGGCTAATTTTTTGATTTTATTGTAGAGATGAGGTCTCGCCTGCTCAGGCGGGTCTCGAACCTGTGGGCTCAGGCAATCCACTCACCTCAGCCTCTCAAAGGCGCGGAATTACAGGCTGAGCCACCGAGCCTGGCTTGCTACATTCTTAACGTATTTCATGTCTCTTAAGCTGTCAGCCTACCCTTGAATGCAGGGTCTTAAAGTAGGGTGGCGATGGGGGCTGCTGTCCTCTCGTCTCTCAACCAGGAGCTTCTGCTCCCTCACTGGGAGATGCCTGTTGTCCTGGTTCACACCGTTTCCCCCTGCACTGCTAACGGCATCTCCAGTCTCACTTGGGGGACGACATTCTTAGCCACCTGTTTTTGGTAGAGCCAACTTATACTCTGCTTCTCACCAACAAATGACCTCCTGAGACTTCTTAGATGAGCTCCTAAGAAGCCATAGGGCAGGGATCCCCAACCCCCGGGGCCACGGTATGTGGCCTGTTGCGAATCGGGTCACACAGCAGGAGGTGAGTGGCAGGCAAGCTAGAGAAGCTTCATTTGTATTTACAGCCACTCTCATCACTTGCATTACCGCCTGAGCTCCGTCTCCTGTCAAATCAGCAGCAGCGTTACATCTTCATAGCAGCATGAGCCCTATGGGGAACTGCGGTCGTGAGTGATCTAGCTTGCACACTTCTTAGGAAAATCTAATGCTTGATGATCTGAAGCAGTGATGGTAGCCCTGGGGAGCGACTGCAAACACAGATTAACATCAGCAGGGAGGTTTGACTGCACATTCCCGCCCTTCCCCATCGAAAAATTGTCTTTCACAAAACCGGTCCCCGATGCCAAAAGAGTTGGGGACTGCTGCGTGTGTGTGTGTGTGTGTGTGTGTGTGTGTGTGTGTGTGTTTGTGTGTGTGTGTGTGTGTGTGTATTTATATATATATATATATTTTTTTTTTTTTTTGAGTGAGGGTCTCACTCTGTTTTCCAGGCTGGAATGCAGTGGCATGGAGGTCACAGCCCCGACCTCCTGGGCTTAGGTGATCCTTCTGCCTCAGCCTCCCAGGTAGCTGGGACTACAGGCATGTGCCACCACACTTCGGTATTTATTTTTGTTTTTATTTTTGTAGAGATGGGAGTCTCACTGTGTTGCCCAGGCTGGTCTTGAATTCCTGGGCTCAAAGAAGTCTCTCGCCTCGGCCTCCCAAATTGCTGGGATTACAAGCATCAGCCACCATACCCAGCCAAAAAGTCATAGAACTGTAATGTGTTTCTCTTGGGACACTCACTCTTGGAACTCAGAGTTTCCATGTTAAGAAGTCAATCGTGCTAGAAAGATCACGTGTGGGACCCTGAATCTACATGGAGAGAGAGAAAGACTTAGTTTCCCGATTATCCCAGCTAAGGTGCTGGACATGTGAGTAAAGTTATCTTAGACCTCTCAGACCAGTAGAATATCACATAGTGATCCCAGTAGTTGCTGGAGGAGCTGAACAGTCACCCAGCAGAGTCCTGTCTATACCCCCAGGGATGGCAGGCCCATTGTAGTAAAGGATTTGCTTGTTTCTTTGTTTTTTTTTTTGTGAGCCACGGAACTCAGCTTTGGCTAGTTTATGTCATGCATTCGTTTCTCATTGCCAAGACAACAAGTTACCACTAATTTAGTGGCTTCAACTAACACAATTTTATCTTTTTTTTTTTTTTTTGGGGGTTGGAGTCTCACTCCATCGCCCAGGCTGGAGTGCAGTGGCACACTCACAGCCACCCCAGCGTCGACCTGCTGGACTCCAGCGATCCTCCCTCCTCAGCCTTCCAAGTAGCCAGATCTACAGGTGTGCGCTGCCATGCCCGGCTAATTATTTTTTATTTTCTGTAGAGACAAGGTCTGACCAAGTTGCCCAGGTGGGTCTCGAACCCACGGGCTCAGACAGTCCACTTGCCTTGGCCTCCCAAAGTGCTGGGATGACAGGCTGAGCCACCAAGCCCAGCCCAATTTTATTATCTCATGGTTCTAGAGGGCGGAAGTCCAAACTAAGTCCCACCGGGCTAAGATCAGGGTGTTGGCAGTACTGCATTCCTTCTTGGGGATCTAGGAGGAAATCCATTCCCTTGTCTCGTTCAGCTTCTGGAGACCACCTGCGTCAGTTGACTCACAGCCCCTTCCCGGTGTTTGAAGCCAGAGGCACAGCATCTTCAAATCTCTCTGACTCTGCTCCAACCAACACAACTTCTCGGACTTCCCTATCTCCATCTTTCCCTTATGAGGACTCTTGTGATTACATTGGGTACACCCATCTAACGCAAGATTATCTCCCCATGTTACAATCTTTGACCTCATCACATCTGCAAATCTCTTTTGCTATGAAAGGCAACAGCTTCACAGGCTCTGGAGATTAAGAACATGGATCTACTTGGAGGCCATTGTTCTGCTACCACGTGCCATAGAGGAATACTTTGGAAGGACACTGTGTTATCTCATGAAGGCCAAGGAGAAGCTGGACTACCAAGATTCAGGGCAGGCAGGAGCCTAGTCACCTGTAGGGAACAGAGTACCAGGAGTACTTGACAACATTAAAAAGCAGTCATCCTTATGGAGCTCGTGCACTGTCAGATACTGCCCTAAGAACTTCATATGGTCCGGACACAGTGGCTCATGCCTATAATCCCAGCACTTTGGAAGGCCAAGGTGAGAGGATTGCTTGAGCCCAGGAATCCGAGACCAACCTGGGCAACATAGCAAGACCTGTCTCTTAAAAAAAAAAAAAAAATCCTGCAGAGAACTTCTTTGGTAATAAAAAATATTTGTATCAGTAACTCAAGCTAAATTAGACATATATAGTGCTCTGTGGAAATCCGTTTTCAGAAAAGAATATTTTACTACTTTAAAATTTTTTTTTTTTTTTTTGAGTCTGAGTTTTACTGTATCACTTAGGCTGGAGTGCAGTGGGGCACACTCACAGTTACCCCAGCCTGGACCTGCTGGGCTCAGGTGATCCTTCCACCTCAGGCTTCCAAGTAGCTGGAACTACAGGTGCATGCCACACGCCTGGCAAGCTTTTGTGATTTATTGTAGAGATGAGGTCTTGCCAAGTTGCCCGGGCTGGTCTTGAACCCCTGGGCTCAGGCAATCCTCTCGCCTCCGCCTCCCAAAGTGCTGGGATTATAGACATGAGCCACCATGCCTGGGCAGCTACTATTAATTTGATTCTGCAACTTTTTAGCTAATTAGGAAGACATTGGGTCACAAATTTTGCCTTAATGCTTATAGAATGATTTATTAATTCATTGTAAATTGAACAATAATTTCCAGATTCTGGAGAACAAAGATTTCTGTTGTTAAAGAGTTTTGGAAATGTGACATCTCTCTCAGAAATTTACAACTCATATTATTATGTTAAAGATTAACTTTGAAAAAAAACCCCTCATTTACTCTGTTTATTGGTTAAGCCCATAAGCTTATTTTCTTAGCACAACTATTAACATTATCTTTCTCTGCAATATTTTCATCTTAGCATCAATTTGGGTAGCTCTAAGGGAAAGCACAGATAAACCGAGATATTTATGGAACTTCACATTTTCTCATCACAGCAGTTGACAATTAAATTCTACTCAAGTACAATTAGCTTCGTTGCTAATAATACATCGATTTTTAAGTGCATAGACCAGTACTTTTCAAAGTGTAGTCCACTAGCAGCAGCGTCTGCATCACTTGGGAACATTTTTAAAATGCAAGTTCTCCACTAGGCATGGTGGCTCACGCCATCATGCCAGCACTTTGGGAGGCTGGGATGGAAGAATTGCTTGAGGCCAGGAGTTCAAGACCAGCCTGGGCAACATAGTAAGACCCTTGTTTCTATTACTTTTTTTTTTTCATAAATTGCAAATTCTCAGGCCACACCTCAGCCCTATTGAATAAGAAACTCTGGGAGTGGGATCCAGCAATCTGTGGTTTAAGAAGCCCTCCAAAGCTGGGTGCAGTGGCTCATGCCTGCAATCCCAGCACTTGGGAAGTAGAGGCAAGAAAATTGTCTGAGCCCATGGGTTCGAGACCAGCCTGGGCAACATGGCGAGAACATCTCTACAATAATTCAAAAAATTAGCTGGGCGTGATGGCGTGTACCTGTGGCTCCAGCTACTTGAAAGGCTGAGGCAGAAGGATCGCCTGAGCCCAGCAGGTCGAGGCTGCCGTGGTCGTGAGTATGCTACTGCACTCAGCCTGGGAAACAGAGTGAAACCACAACTCAAAAAGAAAAAAGAAAAGAAAAGAAGAAGAATGAGGGAGACCACTCTTATCTTTTCCACTCATGACTTGGGACCCGACATACCTGGAAAGCTCTGTTCCCCACTGGGGAAAATGGTAACGAATCTGGGACTGGGAGACTGTTCATTCAGCAAGCACTCTATGCTGTTTACCTGCAACGTCCTACACAGTACCTGGCATGGAGTAGATGCCCAATCCTTTTT
>NW_007260589.1:921965-940687 GCF_000164805.1 Carlito syrichta
TTTTTTTTGAGTTGGAGTCTTACTCTGTCTCCCAGGCTGGAGTGCAGTGGCACACTCATGCCACCCCAGCTTCAACCTGCTGGGCTCAGATGATCCTTTCACCTCATCCTTCCAAGTAGCCAGAACTACAGGCATGCGCTATCATGCCTGACTAATTTTTTGGTTTATTGTAGGATGAGGTCTTACCAAGTTGTGCAGGCTGGTCTTGAACCTGTGGGCTCAGGTAATTCTCTCGCTTGGCCTCCCAAAGTGTTGGGATTATAGACTTGAGTCACTGTGCCTCATTTTTTTGTTTTTGTTTTTGTTTTTTAAGACATAGAATCTAGCTCTATCATTCAGACTGGAATACAATGGCACAATTACAGCTCACCGTAACCTCCAACTGCTGAGCTCAATCCCTCCACCTCAGCCTCCTGAGTAGGTGGGACTACAGGCACATGCCATCATGCTGGGCTAATTTTATTTTTTTTTTTTTTTGCAGCAATGGAGTCCTACTTACCAGCCAAGACTGGTCTGGAACTCTTGAACTCAAGCAATCCTCCCTTCTCTGCCACCCAAAGCTCTGGGATTATAGGTGTGAGCCACTGCACCCAGCCACTATATATAAACATATATACATGTTGTTTTTTTTTTTGAGTTGGGGTCTCACTCTGTTGCCCAGGCTGGAGTGCAGTGGCATGCTCACAGCCACCACAGCCTCAACCTGCTGGGTTCAGGCGATCCTTTCGCCTCAGCCTTCCCTGTAGCCGGAACTACAGGCATGCGCCACCACACCCAGAGGATTTTTTTTTTTAATTTATTGTAGAGATGAGGTCTCACCGTGTTGCCCAGGCTGGTCTCCAACCTGTGGGCTCAGGCAATCCTCTCACCTCCACCTCCCAAAGTGCTGGGATGACAGGCATGAGTCTCTGTGCCCAGTACCCAGTAAATATTTTTGAATGAATGAAAGGCCTGTTACAAGCCAAGTAAGACACCAGGTCCTGGGGATACAGAGACAAGCATGATAGGCCAGGCTTTGAAGAAGCCTTGTTAAAGGGTGTCATTTTTTCCCCCCAGAAAAAGACAATAACCGAGCACAGCAGTTATCACAGCAGGAAGAAGCAAAACTGAATTGGGTGAACGCTAGAGGAGCTCTGAGGAAGATGCTGAACTGAGGCCGTGGGTGAGTGGGATCAGGAAAGACATCCCAGCAGGCTGGCACGAGTCTAGGAGGACCTGTGGGAGTCCGTCTTGCACACAAATGAGGCGGTGTGCATGGACTAAGGACAGAGGCCTGGCAACCCTGGTGGTTTTATAAAACAAACAGAAGACAAGCATACATTCACTGATGGTGGGTAGAGAGACCACAGGTCACAGCGTGTCCAGGCTGCGGTGAGAAGAAGTCCCTGTACCTACCTCCTCTAGGCACATGCATGCACCGGGTGCTGAGAAGCCATGCTCCTCTGGGATAGATGTGGCTGGGTGACTGGGAGATTAGACAGGAGAGTGAAGGCCCCTGTTCTCAGCTTCGGGGAAAACTTGTTATTCACTTTTGTTCTCTAGCGCCAAATTAAGCTTCTGCAAAGACTGGGTGTTCCCCCAAATGCTTCAGACAGACTGGCAGGGCAGCGACACAGGCAGCCAAAATTGTTCACAGGTCCTCAATTGTTCCGGGGACATGCTGTGCTCAGCCCTTTCCCCTGAGGGCCTCTAGGGTGTGCGGGCCTGGCATAATCTGTGTCGACAGAAATAGACTCCCCGGCATAGGAAGGGAAGCCACAAAGGGCGACATAAGCCCAGCTATAAGGGTGTGTGCACCCTAGATGTGATTTCACCCCCAAAGTCGAGCTTGGATATTTCTGTTTTCCATGAGGCTAAACTTGGACAAAAACTGCATGTAAACAAATTTGTTTCCCCAAGTCCTCAGAGGATGTCTTTCATCATCTAACAATTAGATTGCAATTTCTTGGTTTCTGGAATAAGATTAAAACAGTCAGTAGGCAATTACTCTTATTAAAATAATATCTGCTAAAAAGGAAGCCTTCAAGTTGGCTTGAACTCCAAATGATTCAGAGAATAATATCCACATCTTCCCCTGGCCTCCCTTTTCTCAGCCTACTGAACTCTGTCTTGATTTTGCATCAGGTTTATTCATCTTGATCAGAAGCTTAATAGACTAAACCGGAATGACTCTATACGGCCCTGAAGGAGACTAAGATGCATTTTCTTCCTTGGATTGACAAGAAAGTCCATTTCAGCTTAGTTGGTCTAACTTCAACAGCCATTTTTTTTTTTCTTTCGTGGGGAAGTCAAGTGGGTTTCAATGGCAGAGAGGTAAACAAAAGTGATCTTTGTCATTGAAAAAGCATAAAGGTTTAAGTAGAAGTTCTCAAAAAAAAAAAAAAAGCATAAAGTTAATGGAATTAAAGCAAACCACCTCTGGGTGAATTGATCTCCCAGAACAAACCAACTCTGTCTGTGTGACAATAATTTGCAAGTGCTTGTTTTGGCCTCTATTGACAAGAATATGCAAATATAATAGCTTGCAGAAGGAAACTGGACTTATGTATGTCTAGAAAGGTAGGGAGAATGTTCTAGTGATTTCTCATCCCAGCTCCAGTCTCATCGGAAAACCTTAAGAAAGCCACCAGAATTTCCAGATCTGTTTCCTTACCTTTTCAGGGATAACGAAAACACCTACACTACAAAGCTGATTCATGACTGCTAAGGGCCATGGGGCATGTGGAATGGTGAGTGTCTTCTGATGGGTTTTGGGTTTCTCTTTTGGGTGTGATGAAATGTTCTGGAGTTAGACAGTGGGGCCACATACCTTGTGAACATATTATAAGCCACTGAATTGGTCACCTTGAAAGGGTGAGTTTTATCGTATGTAAATTAAATCTCCATTTTTAGAGAAAGCATCAGGTGCTACTTAACAGGGCTATAAATAAGAGGCAGAGCGCTGGGCTTCAGGGCTCACGCATGTAATCCCAGCACTTTGGGAGGTGGAGGCAAGGGGATTGCCTGAGCCCAGGGGTTTGAGACCAGCCTGGACAACATGGCAAGACCTCATCTCTACAATAAATCAAGAAATCAGCCAGGCGTGGTGGCACACGCCTGTGGTTCCAGCTACTTGGACGGCTGAGGCAGAAGGATCCCCTGAGCCCAGCTTGTCGAGGCGTCCGTGGCCGTAAGCGTGCCACTGCACTCCAACCTGGACAACAGTGAGACTCCGACTCCGAAAAAAGCGGCAGAGAGAATATATGCACAAAAGCCTTTGTTAAACTATAAAGTGTCATTTTTAGCAGGGATAGGTTGTATTCATTGAGAGACTTGGTTTGGGTTTGGGGGGCATTTTTGGTTGCCAGTAATAAAAACCGAACTTGAGAAAGTAAAAACCGAACTTGAGAATGTAAAAACCGAACTTGAGAATGTACCAATTCACATGACAGAACCGCAGGATGCCACAGTCCTGGAATAAGAGTCCAACCAGGCCAAAATTCTCTCCATCTCCTCTTGGCTTTTCTGAATGTCACCTTCATTCCCTCAGTTGTGGCAGGGGAAACAGATTCCGTGGCCAGGCTCCTGACAGGCAACTTCCACCCTGTCACCAGAGAAGGGTCAGAGTCTTTGGTTCCCTGGCCTGAAGTTCAAAATGCATGGGGAATGGCTCCAGCTGGCTCGGTTGTGTGACTTGCAGCAGCCCAGGAGGTGACTTCTGTAAAAAGATTGAGCTCGGTGGCTCAGCCTGTAATCCCGCCCCTTTGGGAGGCTGAGGTGAGTGGATTGCCTGAGCCCGTGGGTTCGAGACCCGCCTGGGCAGCGAGACCTCATCTCTACAATAAATCAAAAAATCAGCTGGGCGTGGTAGCGCACGCCTGTAATTCCGGCTTTTCGGAAGGCTGAGGCGGAAGGATCGCCGGAGCTGGGTGACAGAGTGAGACTCCAACTCAAAAAAAAAAAAAGATTGGTGGCGCCCAATAAAATCACATGGGTGGGGTAGACTTCCCAGAAGGGTGGACAGGATGCTACCTTCAGCAGACAGCACAACATATGTCTCTACAGCTCCCATGATTCCTATGTCCCCATGTTGGAGGCAGAAGAGACATTAGACATCTCCGAGAGCATCTAGTCTAATGTCCTTATTTCACAGAGGAGAAACTATCTTTAGGGAACTAGTCAGCAGAACCAAGACTAGATCCTCGATGTGTTTGTTTTGTTTTGTGTGAGTCAGGGTCTCACTCTGTTGCCCAGGCTGGAGTATAGTGGTATGATCACAGCTCACCACAGCCTCAACTTCCTGGGCTCAGATGACCCTTCCACCTCAGCCTCCTCAGTAACTGGGACTACAGGTGTGTGCTACCATTTCTGGTTAATTTTTAAAATTTTTTTGTAGAGACAAGGTCTCGTTGCCCAGGCTGATCTCAAACACCTGGCCTCAAGCAATCCTTTGCTTTAACCTCCCAAAGTGCTGAGGTTATAGATATGAGCCACTGAACCTGGTCTGATCCTTGGTTTTTTTAATGTCGATGGAGTGAACATAGACTGGTGGTTTCCAATCTTCACACCACTGCAAAAGCAGAGGAACTTGTTAAAAATACAGATTGCAGGGCTCTCACTCTAGACATAAACAAGAATTTGGGTGACTGGGGCATGCGAGCCTGGATTCAATTGTAAGAGCCTCATATGACTCTGATGTCTGGGATCTGTCACTTGGAGAAGAAATTATGGTGTCTAAATCTCACCTCTTAAGGGCTAATGTGCTTGATCCCAGCTGTGATTTCTCACATGCAGCTAAGGTTGAAAACCATGAATGCCACTCCAACATGGGTGACAGAACAAGACCCTATCTCCAAAAAAAAAAAGAGAGACACACAAATTTTTCCAAGAAGACACACAAATGATCAACAGCTGCATGGAAAGGTGCTTAACATCTCTAATCACCAAGGAATACAAGTCAAAACCACAATACCACAGGAAGGTTATTATCAAAAAAAGACAAAAGATATTAGTTGGTAAGGCTGTGGAGAAAAGGGAATCCTTGTCCACTGTTGGCGGGAATGGAAATCGATACAACCACGATGGAAAACAGTATGCAATTTTTTCAAAAAATTAAAAATAGAACAGCTATATGATCCAGCAAGCCCAATTCTGGGAATATATCCAGTGGAAATGAAATCAGTAGCTCGATGAGATGCCTACACGCCCATGTTCATTGCGGCATTATTCACAATAGCCAAGACATGGAAGTTGCCCAAGTGTCCATCAATGGATAAATAAAGAAATTATAAAGATAAACATGTATAATAAAATAAAACCACGAATGCAAAATACTATGCATTAGAATCACCAGGGAAGCTTTAATAACATTTCAAATCCCTGGACCCAACCCCTTGAGACTCTAATTTAATTGATCTGGAACTCAGGGTACTGATCTTTTTCAAAAGCTCACAAGGTAATTCCCAAGTTCAACCAAATTGAGAACCATCAGCTTAGACCTTACTGCCTTTCTCACACAGAGGTTGTGAATGGAATACAGATATGGAAAGTGATTGTCAACTAATGTGTTGATAATGACAATGGCATTGATGAAGCTATTTCTTGAGGACTTCCTATGTCCCAGGCACTCTGCTAAGCATTTTAGGAGCATAATCTTAATTAATCCTCAACACCATTAGTTTGCTAGTATTATTTTCCCGCTTCCTCGATTATAACATGTCATTAATTGATGACTATCAATTCAATAACAGTTATTAAAAAGTGTCTGTTGCTAGTTAAAAGGAAAATATGAAGATTTCATCAGCCCTCCAGGGACAAAGATTTCCTTTACGAAGAATCAACGTAAATTTAGTTATTTAAGGTAAAATACAAATTAATGTGTGTTGCTATCAATGCAAGTAGCTCATCTCATGGGACATATCAAATAAACAGACACCTTCAATGTAACCTTCTAAATCCACCTACATTCACAAACGTCGCTAATGTCTCATGCTGAGGTATCCATACTTGGCCTGGGAGCTGGAAAATTTGTTTAGACACACTCCATTTCAGGAATAATAAAATGCAGGGATCTACCCAAAGGAAAAGAGATCATTATCTAAAAAAGACACTTTCACCTGCATGTTTATTGCAGCACAATTCACAATTGCAAAGATGTGGAATCAACCTAAATATCCATCAGTCCATCAGTAAATTATGGAAATGTGGTATATATGCAACATAGAATACTGTTCAGCCATCAAAAAGAATGAAATAATGTCTTTTGCAGCAACTTGGATGGAATTGAAGAACATCATCCTAAGTGAACTAATGCAGGAAAACCACACACTGCATGTTCTCACTTAGAAGTAGGAGCTCACTGTAATCCCAGCACTTTGGGAGGCCAAGGTGAGTGAATTGCCTGAGCCCGTGGGTTCGAGACCAGCCCAGGCAACTTGGTGAGATCCCGTCTCTACAATAAATAAAAAAATGAGCCGGGTGTGGTAGTGCACGCCTGTAGTTCCAGCTCCTTGGAAGGCTGAGGCAGAAGGATCGCTGGAGCCCAGCAGGGATCTTCAAAGGCATTGAGAATAGAATGTGTCAAAAAGGGGACACTTCTACACTGTTGGTGGGAGTGTGAACTAGTACAGCTTCTGTGGAAAACAGTGTGACAACTCCTCAAAGATCTAAAAATCGACCTTCCATACAATCCTGCAATCCCCCTACTGGGAATATATCTGGAAGAACTCAAATCACTCTATAAAAAAGATACCTGCACACGTATGCTTATTACAGCATTGTTCACAATAACAAAAACAAGGAACCAACTGTGCTGCCCACCAAAAAAGGACTGGATTAAAAAAATGTGGTACATATACACAATGGAGTATTACGCAGCCATAAAGATGGACAAAATCATGAACTTCACAGCAACCCGGATGGACTTAGAGTCTATGATATTGAGTAATCTTTCACAGAAACAAAGAACGGAGTATCACATGTTCTCACTCATAAGCGGACCTTGAACAATCATTGTAATACTATAAGAAAAGGACTGGCAATAGTGGGAAACTGCCCAGGGGAGGGGTCAGAATTGGCAGTAGTGGGAATCTGCCAGGGAAGGGGGGGCACACGTCATCAACAAGGGTACCTGCATAATGAACATTTGTATACCTAACCCCGAATTGTACCCCACATCCTTAAAATTAAAAAAAAGTTAAAAAAGGAGAGAATGGTATAAAGGATATTGGAAACTCAGAAGGAGGAGAAGAGGAAGGAATAGAGGGACCAAAAATCTATCATGTACAATGTGCACAGGTGGGAGTGGTGGGTACCTGTAAAGCCCACACTTTTTCGCCACTGTGCAATGCAACCATGCAAACAAAAACTCTGTGCATCCCCTAAAGCTATTGAAATAAAGAAAAATAAGATAAAATAAAATGTAAGAGGAAATGTGTATCTTTGAGTTACAGAATCATGGTATTATCCATACTTTTAGCTGAGGCTCTCAAAGCTTAAATGACATGCCCAAAGTCCCAGGGTTCATCCTCTGGCCAAGCCAGAAATAACAAGCCCGCGCCCCCAATCCTGGAGTTCTCTAGAAGCTCCTCTACTGACAAACTTTCCACTGGCAAAGTTTCCTCGACAAGAACAAAGCGGTCTATCAGAACAAAATGTTGCCAGCTGCCTGCTGCCAGCACTTGGAAATAGGAATCCCGTGAGGTTTACAAATGCTCGGACACAGTGGTGGGCGTTCAAGACCCGACCAAACCCTAGAGTACGCTTGGCATGTCTCTCAAGGCCGTGCAGGAGCTCATTTCAAGCATTTTGAAACAAGCACAGTAACTGAAAATTCAGAGTTCTGTAAGAAACAAATGCATTCACCTTTGCAAAAAAGAAGTCAAGTCAATTTAAAAAGGGAAGCAGGTTGAGACTGTAAGAATGCAAGTGAAAACGATCAGCCGGATGTTTTCGATTATGAGCAGGCCATTATCAAACAACCAGTTTGTGACCACATTTATCTGGCATGTAATGGCTCTTTCACTTCTTTTAAATACATTATTTAATTAGAAGAAAATTGAATGCTGATTTTTGAAACAGAAACCAACAAAGAACAAGTTAGGAACAAAAAGAGTAAACAGCCTCATGAATCACCATCTCTACTCTCCTAAGAGACCATCAGTTACTAGAATGTCTGAAACCTCCATCTCCAGAACGTCTAAAATCAATTTTTCTTTACTAAAGTTGGACTGTGTGTGTGTAGTTTGTAAGTTGCCTTTTTCCATCTACCTATAGAAACGGAGCCATCATCTCACATTATTTTAACCAGAAGGTAAATGAAACAATCCACTGTGGATTCCTTTTTTTAGCTCCCAATGTTTGTTTGGCCCCTACAGACATGTCCTTAATGTAGTATTCTTCCAAGTTTTTGTAAAACTCTACTGGGGGTACCAAAAAAAAGTATACACATTTTAGGAGTTGTTATCTACGTATTAGTTTTCGAAGTTGAGTGGAATTCCAGTATCCGTGTGACATTAGGTTGACGTCTGATCAAAAGATGGTGGTGTTCGTCCAATGAATGCAAGCGTCACCTGCGACAGGCAGGACAGCCAGAGATAATGGTGGAAGCACGGCTGTCATTTGAAGAGCGCAAGACCATTTTGGAGTGGTGTTTGAAATTCGAGAACGTTGTGGATGTCCATTGACAACGGAGGCATAAGTGTGCAACAGAACCTCCGACACGTCTAACAAACGCGTGATGAGTTTGAGACGCGTGGTCCTGTGTGTGACCCGGGAGGCCTCTCACGGCAATGCGTCCTGAGGTCGTTCGCTGTCATCAGAAGTGTCTGGATGCTCATGGGAACTGCTCTGAGCACCTCTTGTCATTGCAGAAGTCAAACGTGACTTGTATTCACCTCTTGTTATCAGTACATATTGAATATTGCAATTTTAATACAGCGTTTTCCTTTCTTAAAACGTGTATACATTTAAGTTTTTTGGCACTCTCTGTACTCATAAGTTAAGGCTAAAGTAACCAGAGAAGGTGGCACGATCTTTGGTCTTCTCTGCCCTCTCTGAGGACTCTCACTGTGCGACTTCCATCGTTTGTGGAATGCCACACGGCAATCTCCCTCCACTGTTCCCCCCACCTCGAGTCTGCTGAGTGACTGGTCAGCTGGTTTGGGTGGGGTAAGGAGGAACCTAGTCTGTAGTGTTTGCTAATTTCCTGCACTATGGCCAGTTTCAAGTATCCACAGTTCAACAACTGGCTTACAAAAAGTTCCTGAATACTGACTGGGCTTGGTGGCCTACAATCCCAGCACTTTGGGAGGCTGAGGCGAGAGGATTGCTTGAGCCCAGGAGTTCAAGATCAACCTAGGCAACATAGTGAGACCTTGTCTTTACACACACACACACACACACACACACACACACACACACACACACACACACACACCAGTGTTAGACAATTCACCGACCAATTATGGCACCTAGATGATACTTTTATCTTGATGTAACACTATGTCTGACTGATTTAACACATACGGTCATTGTACCTAAAAGGTGGGAATAATAACACAAATAACCCAAACATAGGAGGGAAAAGGGGATTTAGGGAACAAATCTCTCGTTTTTCTTCATACATGAGAAGAATTTGTGGCATATTGCCTCCAAGTTTGGTAAGGGTCTTCTGTAAACATATAAGTATCCATATTATTATGCTAACCTTTTAATTTTCCAGATAAACTAATGTGGTGGCTCACACCTATAATCCCAGCATTTGGGAGACAGAGGTGAGAGGATTGCCTGAGACCAGGGGTTCAGGATCAGTCTGGGCAGTTTGTCGAGACCTCGTCTCTACAATAAATCAAAAAATTAACTGGGCATGGTGGCATGCACCTGTGGTTCAGCTGCTTGGAAGGCTGAGGTGGAAGGATCGCCTGAGTCCAGCAGGTCGGGGCTGCCTGGGTGAACAGATTGAGACTACGACTCAAAAAAAAAGGAAAGTAGCCCACAAGTCTGGTTTTGTATTATACTAACATCCATTCAGAGTTCTTTGCCATTTTCCCCTTTGCAGCTGCTAAATCGCTCATGCCTTCAATATTTTTCCCTACATAATGATTTTTATGGAAGTTAATGTAGTGAGCATTTTCAAATATCACCCGTTGTGAAAATAAAATAGACATTAAAATCCAACCACGTATTGGAAAAGATAGGAACACCATGCACTTACTTCTTAGGATACCACACACTCGTTCTAATGACGACGCCATGGCTCAGAATGTTTTGGAAATTCTCGTTATAAATTGTCTTCAGCACAAGCGTAAGAGGTGTCAATGAAAATTAATTGCATTGCCCTGGAGTACTGCTTCATATTTTTTAGATTAAAAATACAACTTCTTCACGGTGAGCTAGGAGCACGCCACTGCACTCCAGCCTGGGCAACACAGTGAGACCCAACTCAAAAAAAAAAAAAAAGAAAAACTAAAAGATGGTCCGCCATTATAGGATACTCACCATGAACAGAGTTTGCAGGACTAAAAGTTGCTCAAAGTGCGTCAGCGAGTGAGTACTGGGTGAATGTGAGGGCCTAGGGCAATCCTATATGCAACTGTAGGCTTCATAAACACTGTACACTTAGGTGACCCTAAATTTATTTTTTAAATGCTCTTTCTTCAGTAATGAGTTAACTTAGTTTACTGTAACCTCTACTTTCGAAACTTTTAATTTTTTGCTATTTTATTACAATACTCAGCTTAAAACACATGCTGCACCGTTGTAGAAAAATATTTTTCTTAGCTGGGCATGGTGACTCATGTCTATAATTCCAGCACTTTGGGAGGCTGAGGTAAGAGGATTGCCTGAGTCCAGGGGCTCAAGACCAGCCTGGGCAACTTGGCGAGACCTCGTCTCTACGATCCATCAAAAAATTAGCCAGGCGTGGTGGCACAGGCCTGTGGTTTCAGCTACTTGGAAGGCTGAGGTGGAAGGATCGCCAGAGCCCAGCAGGTCGAGGCTGCGGTGGCTGTGAGCGTGCCACTGCACTCTAGTTTGGCGACAGAGTGAGACTCTGACTCAAAAAAAAAAAATTTGTCTTACATCCTTATGCTATGAAGTTTTCCCCATTTTTTTTTAACTGTCTAAGCTTCTTTTGTTAAAATCTAAGACACAAACACACACAGTAGCCTAGGCCTACACCCTGCCTTCTACCTTTACACCTTGTCCCACTGGAAGGTCTTCAGGGGCAATAACACGCATGGAGTTGTCATCTTCTATGGTAACGATGCTTTCTTCTAGAATCCTCTAGATGACCTGCCTGAGACTGTTTGACTGTCAACTTTTTCTTGTATTAAGAGTACACTCTAAAATAATGATTTTAAAAGGTACAATATAGTAAATTCTAGGAGATAAGAATTTTCACCTCCATTATAACCTTATGGGACCACTGCCTTATATGTGGTCCACCATTGATGAAAATATTATGCAACACATGGCTAGATGTACCTACTTTAGGAGTTGGCCTGAAGATTAAATGATACAAGAGCTGGGCGTGGTGGCTTATGCCTGTAACCTCAGCCCTTGGGAGGCCGAGGTAGGAGGATTGCTTGAGCACAGAAGTTCAAGAGCAACCTAGGCAACAGAGCAGGACATCGTCTCTGTAAAAAGTAAAAAAAAAAATTAGCAGGATGTGGAGGGGAACACCTGTAATCCAAGCTACTTGTGGAAGGATCACCTGAGTCCAGGAGGTCGAGGCTACCGCGGTGAGTTGTGATCGTGCCACTACATTCTGGCCTGGGCGACAGAGTGAGACCCCAACTCAAAAAAAAAAAAGGTACAAGGCATTGTTAGGGCACCTTGTGAAGTGAAACACACTATCCAAATGTAAGTTAATGATCCGGCTTGATTATAATTGAATGAGCGTGGCTAGATATACTGCCCTGAAAGCATAAATGTTGCATCCTTGAAAAACTGTTGGGCTGGGCATGGTGGCTCACACTTGTAATCCCAGTGCTTTGAGAGGCTGAGGCTGGAGAATTGCTTGAGGTCAGGAGTTTGAGACAAGGCTGGGCAACACAGCAAGACCCTCTATCAATTTTTTTTAAGTGTTTGTGGTTTAGCAAGAAATATATTTGGTCTTTGTCCCCAGTTCCTGGCTCAGAGCTCCTAAAACACTTGGATTTTTCTGGATGGTAAGAGTGTCTTTTGTTGTTCACAAGGAGAGCCTTTTAAACTTGCCTGAGTTTACGCTAATGAGGTGATTTAGGGTGGGGTCTCCAAATAGTCTCAGGATGGGGTCAGTCACCAGAAGGATCCAGTGATTATAAAGGGTGACATCTTCGTCCCAATTTTCCACCTCTGGGGAGGGGATAAGAATCGGAAATCAAGCTGCGTAAAAACTCTTGAGCAAGGAGATTTGATGGGCTTTCAGGTGGAGGTGCCGGGAGGGCGGCTCACCTGAGGAAGGCTTGGAAGCTCTGTGTTCTCCACCTGGGCTCCATCCCTTGTCCTGTGCATGTCTTCCATCTGGCTCTTCCTGAGTTCATGCTTGTTATAAACTTGTAAACATAGGCAAAGTGTTACCCTGAGCTCTGGGCCATTCTAACACATTATTGAACCCAAGGAGGCAGGTGGTCTTTGAAACCCCAACTCTCAGCCCGTTGGTCAGGAGTATGGGGGCCTGGGTTTTCATCTGGCGTCTGAAGAAGGGACAGTCTTGTGGGACTGAGCCTTTCACTTGTGGGATTGGACGCTTCCTCTGGATAGACAGTGCCAGAACTGAATTAAGTTGTAGGACACCAGCCAAGCATGGTGTCTCACGCCTATAATCCCAGCATTTTGGGAGGCCGAGGTGAGAGGACTGTCTGAGCCCACGGGTTTGAGATCAGCCCAGGCAACTTGGCGAGAGACCTCATCTCTACAATAAATTAAAAAAAAAAAAAACTAGCCAGGCATGGTGGCGCTTGCCTGTAGTTCCAGCTACTTGGAAGGCTGAGGCAGAAGGGTCGCCTGAGCCCAGGAGGTCGAGGCTGCAGTGACTGAGAGCATGCCACTGGCATTCCAGCCTGGGCGACAGAGTGAGACTCCAACTGAAAAATAAAAAATAAAAAAAAGCTGTAGGCCACCCAGCTGGTGTCCAGCATATTTGTGGGTGTGGAGACACTGTCCCCTCCCCTGACACACACACACACACACACACACACACACACACACACATTTGGCGTCAGAAGTGTTGTGTGAGGCCGGGCGCGGTGGCTCATGCCCATAATTCCAGCATTTTGAGAGGTTATGGCAGGAGGATTGCTTGAGCCCAGGAGTTCGAGACCAGCCTGGGTAACAAAGTGAGACCTCCTCTCTATAAAAAAAAAAGAAATGTGTTGTGAATGGAGAGAAACATTTTTTTCAGAGTATTCCAAAGGATATGGAAGAGACTCATACAAATTCGCTGGGTCCATTTATTAAACTCATAGAAGGACTCAGGGCTTGTGGGCCCAGAGCCTTCTGGGAGCTGAAATCCAGAGACAAAGCACATCCCATACTAAAGCCTGCCTCTCTCTCCAGGTCCTCTGTGTTCATTTCCTCTCAGTGCTCCCACACCCACTCCACTGGCTGAAAGCAGGAAGGCTAAATGTGGGGCATTTATGATCATCAACTCTGAAAGGCCCTTGGCTGGGCTTTTGACAAGTTCTCCTCTCCCTCTCTCTCTCCCCAGCTGCCTGGGCCAGAGCCCGTCTCCTCCTTCTCAATGACTGGCTTGGTACTGCTACATTCTTGAAATACATGTCACCATAGCCCTGACCTGGGCAGGACCATGATTCCACAGCAGAGCACAGGGCACGCGGAGGCCGTTCTGTCATCATCTGAGGCTCTGAGGGAAAAAACGAACCCCAAGCCCAGGAGATCCCCAGCCGACCCTGGCCACCCCACCCCCAAGCCCCTGGATCATATGCCTGAAACAATTAGCCAAGTTGCCTCCGTCAAACTAGCCCTCATTGTCTGCTGGAGCAATTAGTGAAGTCTGTCATCTTCCATATCTCATGAAAAATCTAAAAAAGTATTCTCTCTTTGCATGTTTCATGATCATCAAAAAAACAGCTGGCGCGGTGGCTCACACCTGTAGTCTGAAGACTTTGGGAGGCCGAGGTGGGAGGATTACTTGAACCCAGGAGTTTGAGACCAGCCTGGGCAACATAGTGAGACTTCATCTCTACGAAAAATTTAAAAATTAGCCAGACTTGGTGGGATGAACTTGGTGGGCTGAGGCAAAAGGTCCTTGAGTACGGGAGGTTGAGGCTGTGGTGAGCCGTGATGGTGCCACTGCACTCCAGCCTGGACAACAGAGAGAGACCCCGACCCCAAGTCAAAAATAAATAAATGAATAAGCAAATAAATAAATAGCAACCATTTAGGTATTCCAAGAATGATTATACTGCATAGAGTTTATTAAGTTGAACAACAGATAAATATGTATCATTTTACTGCATTTCATATATTTTCACTTTGAATTTAAAAGTGTAGTTTGTTTATAAAAAAAATTAAGGAAACCGTCTTAACATTCTAAGGGGAAAAGAAATCCTCACACATGTGGTTAAAAACTTTCACTTATGGACCACCCCCTTGGGTCCCCTCCCACTGTGAGAGCTTTTCTGTCCTCTCAATAAATCCTGCTTTCTAAAAAAAAATAGTTCACTTATGGTGGTGAATTGTCCAGTTATATAACTTTTATTCACTAAGGTTTTAGTAGTGGGCACCCTCTCTACATTGTATTGGCTGATAGTTCAGGGTTTTACAGTTAGTACATGTAGAGTTTGGAGCCTTAAAAGAAAGAAAGAAAAAAAAAAAGCAAGCCCAGCATGGTGGCTCATGCTTGTAATCCCTGCACTTTGGCAGGCAGAGGACTGCTTGAGGCTAGGAGTTAGAGACCTGCCTGAGCAACATAGAGACTCTGTCTCTCCAATAAAAAAAATTAGCCAGGCGTGATGGTGCTCACCTGTTGTCTTGGTCTCAGCTACTCGGGAGGTCAAAGCAGGAGGATCACTTGAGCCCAGGAGGTCAAAGTAACAATGAGCTATGATTGTGCCACTGCACCCCAGCCTGGGTTGACAGAGTGAGACTCTGACACTGAAATTTTTCTCTAAAATTTTTTAATTAAAAAAGCAAACACAGATCTAATACTATTTCAAATAGTTTACAAGTTACAACTGTTTCAGTGACAGATTAAACACAAAGAATACGCTGACTCCCAATTTAGTTATCCACCATAGATTATCAACATTTAAAACAATTCTCAGCTTTTAAAAGGAATTCCTTGAGATGGAGAAATGTCCATGAGCTATCTCTTTCTTCCCATTCTTCTGCCCAACTCAGAAGCCAAGTGCTTGGTGTTTGAAGGTAAATTAGATATTGAAGCCAGGCGCGGTAGCTCACACCTGCACTTTGGGAGGCAGAGGCCAGAGGATTTCCTGAGTCAGGGGCTCGAGACCAGGCTGGGCAACTTGGCAAGACCTTGTCTCTACAATAAATAAAAAAATTAGCCGGGCATGGTGGCGCATGCCTGTGGTTCCAGCTACTTGGAAAGCTGAAGCAAAAGGATCACCTGAACCCAGCAGGTCGAGGCTGCAGGGGCCCTGGGCATGCCGCCGCACTCCAGCAGAGGCAACAGAGCGAGACTTTGACTCATTAAAAAAAAAACAACAAAAAACACTACAACCTCTTTGAGGCTACTACAACCTCTTTTGAACTTGCTGACTTTTGTGTCTTATTCCTTTGGCCCAGTTTGTAAAAACTGGATTTGATGGTGTCCAGACATATTTATCAGTTTAGGTTGTTATACTGATTTCTCTAGGGAAACACCCATTTCAAAGTGTTTTATATTTGCTCCTTGGGAAAAATATAAGTAAGTATTATAAAGGGAAACAGAGGGAGATAGGGAAATGCAAATTGTTGGGAATATTCTGGGTTAAACAACCATACAAAATACAAAATCAGTTAGTTGATGGGTGATTGACTCCACACGGAAGCTAAAACTATCAAGCTTCTAGAAGGAAACATAGGAAAGTATTTTCAGGACCTTCCAGCAAAGATTTGTTAGCGGGACTTTTTTTTAATGGACAAATTTGACTTCAGCAAAATTAAAATCATCAACTAATCAAAAGATAAAGTTTTTTTTTAGGAAAAAAAATAGTTAAGAAAGTGAAAAGACAATTTCCAGACTGTGAGAAAATATTCACAATACATATATCTGACAAAGTAATCAGATCTCGAATATACAGACAGTGCCCCAAAAAATGTATACACATTTTAAGAAAGGAAAAAAAAAAAACTGCATTAAAATGGTAATACTTAATAAGGTGAATACAAGTCACATTTGACTTCTGCAATTACAAGAGGTGCTCCAAGTGGTTACCATCAGTGTCCAGACACTTCTGAATATGGTGAACATATCATAACATTGCTTAAAATGTGTATACATGTGTATACATATAGAACTCATAAATCAGTAAGAAAATGATAAACAATTTAAAAAGACCAAACTAAAAAGGATTATGCAGAAAACTTGAAGAGATACTTTATATAAGAATATAGGGAAGTGGTCAATAAACACATGAAAAAGTGCTTAACATTTTTCGTAATCAAGGAAATGCACATTAAAACCCTACTAAGATAACTACTTCACATCAACTACAATGACCAAAAAAATATTTACTGACTGGGGCACGGTGGCTTATGCTTATAAACCGATCATTTTGGGAGGCTGAGGGGAGAGAAATACTTGAGCCCGGGACTTCAAGACCAGCTTGGGCAGTCCAGCATGTGCAGCTCTTCTAGTTCAACAGTTCTGGGTTCTTGTCTCACGCCCAGGGAGAATAAGGGGTGCCACACCCAAGACTGAGCAAGTAGGAATTTAATAGAACACAAAAAAGACCTGAAGGAGGGTTGCCTGGTGCAGTCAGGGGTTTATATGGTCTTGAGAGTGTGCTGATTGGTTGGTGGTAGCACCAATCAGACAGAGGCATCATGCTGTGGGATTGAAATGCACCCATAGAGAAAATGTTGAAAAGGGCCAATCAAGAAGAGGCATGCAAAAGGTCCGTCTACAGACCTAGAAATAGATGTTCTCACTCCAGTCCATTGGTCTTGCATCGGAAGTTTTTATTGGACCCACCCTAATTTGTCTGCCTATCCAGTTTCTTCCTTCCTTCCTTCCTTTCTTTTTTTTGAATTGGAGTCTCACTCTGTCGCCCAGGCTGGAGGGCATGCATGCTCACGGCCACTGCAGCCTCGACCTGCTGGGCTCAGGTGATCCTTCCTCCTCAGCCTTCCAAGTAGCTGGAAGCACAGGTGTGCGCCATCACACCAGGCTCATTTTTCCTGATTTATTGTAGAGAGGAGATCTCGCCAAGTTGCCCAAGCTGGTCTTGAACCCGTAGGCTCAGGCAATCCTCTCACCTTTGCCTCCCAAAGTGCTGGGATTTTGGGCATGAGCCACCACGCATCCTTTCTCACCTCTCACAACCACTGTGGAAAAGAGTTTGCCACTAACCAGATAGCTACTGGCAGCAATAATTCCACATCTAGATGGACTTCTTAACTGTATATATTATTTGATACACACACACACACACACACACACACACACACACACACACACACACACTCACACTCGAAAACCTTGCTGCAACCAAGAGGAATGAAAGAATAAACCCACAGAACAACTTGCTATAAGGAGTGTTCATAGCCGGGCTCGGTGGCTCAGCCTGTAATCTCGCGCCTTTGGGAGGCCGAGGTGAGTGGATTGCCTGAGCCCGCGGGTTCAAGACGCGCCTGGGCAGCAAGACCTCATCTCTACAATAAAACAAAAAATCAGCCGGGCATGGTAGCGCATGCCTGTCATTCCAGCTACTTGGAAGGCTGAGGCGGAAGGATCGCCGGAGCCCAGCAGGTCGAGGCTGCGGTGGCCGGGAGCGGCCACTGCACTCCAGTCTGGGCGACAGAGTGAGACTCCAACTTAAAAAAAAAAAAGAAAGTTCATAGCAGTTTTATTTATAATGGGAATGAGCTACTGATTCACATAACATACACGAACCTCACAAATATGAACTACTGATTCACAGAACAGAAACACTGTGTCAAGGGAAAGAAGCAAACACAAACTAGTACTTCTGAGATGATACCATTGATATAAAATACAAGCTATGGTGATAGAAAGAAATCACTTAGAATAATGATTGCCGGTGGGGCACAGTGGCTCATGCCTGCAATCCGAGCACTTTGGGAGGCCAGGGCAGGCAGATTGCTTGAGTCAGGAGTTCAAGACCGACTTGGGCAACATAGTGAAACCTTGTCTTTACAAAATAATCAAAAAAATTAGCCAGGCATGGTGGCGTGTGCCTGTAGTCCCAGTTACTCGGGGTGTTGAGGTGGAAGGATCGCCTGAGCCCAAGAGGTGGAGGCCGTCATGAGCTGTGATTGTCATGATCATGTCACTCCACTGCAGCCTGGGTGACAGAATGAGATAGAAGAAGGAGAAGGCTGGGGTGACTGGAAGGAGCACAGGGGACTTTGTGGAGGGATGGAAATGTTTTTTCTCTTGTTTTGGGTGACAGTAATAGTAACACAAGTACTTTTTTTTTTTTTTTTGAGTTGGAGTCTCACTCTGTCGCCCACACTGGAGTGCAGTGGCCGCTCCCGGCCACCGCAGCCTCGACCTGCTGGGCTCCGGCGATCCTTCCGCCTCAGCCTTCCGAGTAGCTGGAACTACAGGC
>NW_007260589.1:940779-943077 GCF_000164805.1 Carlito syrichta
ATCCACTCACCTCAGCCTCCCAAGGCGCGGGATTACAGGCTGAGCCATCGAGCCCGGCTACAAGTACTTTTAAATACCTTTTAATTTTGATATATGTAGTCTTCAACTTACAGAAATGTTGCAAAGCTAGGACAAAGAACCTTCTTATTCTCTTTATCCAGATTCACCAATTGTTGGGTGTATACATTTGTCGAAATTCATTGAACTATGTGCTTAAAATCTGGGATGCAAATGTTACCTTTAAAAAGGGGGAAAAGCTAGCTTGCTGAAAAATTTCTCAGAATGTCTTAAATCTCCAAAATAATGTTGCATACTTTATGTATTACTCCCCAGATTTCGAGGCATAAGAAACCTAGTTTTCAATGAACACCTGTTGTGCTAGCGTTCTGAGAAAAACTCACCCAGACCCTGTGCTTCCAAATAGCGATTCTCAGCCCTGACTGCTCATTGGAATCGCCCAGGAAGCTTGTAGAACCTTCTAATGTCCAGGCTGCACCTCAGGCTAAATAAACTAGACTCTATCCAGTGGATCCAAGGAATCCACATACTTAAATCCAAGGTGATTCCAATGTGCAGCCATGGCCTTGACCCACTGTTGATGGAAACCTCACCTCTCCTTTAAACATCTACACCTGCCCAGTTAGACAATGGCTCACATCTAATGAGCATTACCACCAAGTCCAAAGACCTGGTGTCCTCACTCAGAGAGTTCTACACTGGGAGTAGGGAGGGGTCTATCCCGCTGGCTGGTGCTGCATGGCTGGCTCTGACTCTGAACTCTGAATTCAGCCCTTCAGATCTCCATGTCCGGCCTGCAGTTGTTTCAGTGACTGCCCTCTCTGGACCACGTGCCCAGGTAGACCTATGGTCACTGCCTATTTTTTTTTCCCAGCCCAGAGCTCTGCTATTAAATGATCTGATTGGTTGCCCAGCCCCCTGGCATGTGACCAGCAGCCAATGAAAGCCAGACTTTGGTCCCTTGGGCTGTTCAGTCTCTATCCTGAGCATTCTTCAGCCATCTGACTTCCCACTGTGTTTCCAGATCTGTGTCAGCTTCTGGTCTCTTGCCTCTTGTTGGCCACAGTCTCAAACTGATCTCTTGACTTTGGCAGCTGATACTGCTCCACTAGCCCAGCTTGGCTGCAAATGCACCTGAACTTCATGCAGCCATCGCTTTCACCATCCTAGGTAATAGCACTTTCCACCCCAAGCCAGGACCCCTCTCTGGATTCAGCTGGGCGAGACCCAGCTTAAGAAAGAGAATAGGAGCTGAGCTTGATGGCTCTCGCCTGTAATTCCAGTGCTTTGAGAGGCTGAGGCCAGAGGATTGCCTGAGTTCTGGGTTCGAGATCCAGCTGGGCTACGTGGTGAGACCTCGTCTCTACAATAAATCAAAAAATAATTAGCTGCATGTGATGGCACGTGCCTGTGGTTCCAGCTACTTGGAAGGCTGAAGCGGAAGGATCGCCTGAGCCCAGCAGGTTGAGGCTGTGGTGGCCATGAGCGTGCCACCGCACTCCAGCCTGGGTGACAGAATGAGACTCCCACTCAAAAAAAAAAAAAACCCAACAACAAAAGAAAAACACCAAGGCTATTTTTCCCTGCCTCAACTAACCTTCTTGGCCTCACCTGAATGTACAGTTTGGCCCTGACCACTCCGGCTTGGCTGGTCTCACCCTCTGACCTGGCCTGGCCAGCCTGATCCCTTTTGGATGCCACAGGGACTGTGCCTTCGGCTGAAGCCATTGTATCGGGTTTCTGAGGGGCTGCTGTCTGTCCACATTCCATTCCAGTGACCATGTGGTGCATTCCCCTGGCCGGCAGCGGCGAGATGAAGTGAGTATCAGAAAATAGAGCCACTCACCCCTCAGAACACCAAGTGCCCACTCTGTTATCCACTTCCCTGGCTCAGGCCTGCCCCTTCCTGGCCTAGGCCACGGCTTTGATCCTGGGTTTATCTTCATGTCTATTCGTGGTTTTTATCTGCCCCTAGCCTCAAACCCATGTCATGAATCCCTCCACAGGGATAGAGAAGCCAAATTCCTGACATCGGGTTCACGGACATCTGTTGTTTTTGCCCAGCCAGACACTGCTCCCTTCTCCTGATGACAATACCCAACTTTTGCTCGGGGCAACCCGTGTTCACCTCCAATCAAAAAGAACATAGCTGGGCTCAGTGGCTCAACCTGTAATCCCGCACCTTTGGGAGGCTGAGGTGAGTGGATTGCCTGAGCCCGCGGGTTCGAGACCCACCTGGGCAGCGAGACCTCATCTCTACAATAAATCAAAAAATCAGCC
>NW_007260589.1:943097-977260 GCF_000164805.1 Carlito syrichta
CTACAATAAATTTAAAAAAAATTAGCCGGGCGTGGTAGCGCACGCCTGTAGTTCCAGCTCCTTGGAAGGCTGAGGCGGAAGGATCGCCGGAGCCCAGCAGGTCAAGGCCGCAGTGGTCGGGAGCGGCAACTGCACTCCAGTCTGGGCAACTGAGTGAGACTTCAACTCAAAAAAAAAAAGAACATAGATTCACCATACACGTAGAGGTTTCCTCCTTTGACTACAGCATCGACAAAGGGTCCAAACTAAGTCATTCAAATTCTCACTGAAAGTTGAGTGGAGCAGAGAAGGCAACGTTTTAAAATGGCTAAAAGCCGGGCTCGGTGGCTCAGCCTGTAATCCTGCGCCTTTGGGAGGCTGAGGTGAGTGGATTGCCTGAGCCCGCGGGTTCGAGACCCACCTGGGCAGCGAGACCTCATCTCTACAATAAATCAAAAAATCAGCCGGGTGTGGTAGCGCACGCCTGTAATTCTAGCTACTTGGAAAGTTTAGGTGGAAGGATCGCTGGAGCCCAGCAGATCGAGGCTGCAGTGGCCGGGAGCGGCCACTGCACTCCAGTCTGGGTGACAGAGTGAGACTCCAACTCAAAAAAAAAAAAAAAAAGGCTTAAAATAGTCAAACCAACAGGGCAAGGTGACTCACGCCTGGAAACCCAGCACTTTGGGAGGCGGAGGCAAGAGGATTACCTGAACCCATGGATTTGAGACCAGTCTCGGCAACTTGGTGAGAGACTGCATCTCTATGATAAATCAATAAATTAGCCGGGTGTGGTGGCACGTGCCTGTAGTTCCAGCTACTTGGGAGGCTGGGGTAAAAGGATTGTCTGAGCCCACCAGTGTGAGTATGCCACTGCACTCTAGCCTGGGCTACAGAGTGAGACTCCACCTAAAAAAAGAAAAAAAAAAATACCAAAGCTTCTTATCTCAAAGGGCAATTCTTGTTCGTTTCTATCACCTACAGTCTCTGGTCTCTGTTCCTGCTTTTTTCTGAGATTTATTATTTGCTTGTTTGTTTGAGTCGAGGTTTTACTCGTCACACAGGCTGGAGTGCAGTGGCATGATCACGGCTCACCTCCTGGACTCAGGTGATCCTCCTGTCTCAGCCTCCTGAGTAGCTGGGGCTACAGGTGCACACCACCACACCCAGCTAATTTTTACATTTTTTGTAGAGACAAGGTCTCCCTATGTTGCTCAGGGTGGCTTTGAACACCTGGGTTCAAAGAGTCCTCCCGCCTCAATCCTCCAATGTGCTGGGATTACAGGTATGAACCACTGCACCTGGTCTCTTTTCTAAGCTGTATTCTTTTAAAAAGAAAAAAAATTGCAGTGTGTGGTGGTGCACACCTGTAGTGTGCAGCTACTAGGGAGGCTGAAATCAGAGGATTGCTTGAGCTCAGGAGTTTGAGGCTGCTGTGAGCTATGATCGCGCCACTGCACTTCAACCTGGGGCAACATAGCGAGATATCTCTACAGAAAAATGTATGGATTAGCTGGGGATGGTGGTGCATGCCTTTAGTCTCAACTGCTTGGAGAATTGCCTGAGCCCAGGAGTTTGAGACTGCCGCAAGCTGTGATCATACCACTGCACTCCAGCCTGGGTGACAGAATGAGACCCCAACTCAAAAAACACAAACAAAAACAAAACAAAAAAACCTTCCAGTCAAAGGAAGACAAAATATCTTCCTTTCTTTTTGATTCTGAAAGGAACCGTTTAAATTATTTGCCTCTATTTTCTCCAATACATGTGGCACACATCACATGCAAAGATAACAGTCTCAATCCACCATGCATGTAACTTAGGTGAATGGAGTGGTTTTGACAGAGGGAAAAGAGTGTCAAGTCTTTGGGGTCCCGTGGATTTTGTCTATTACCTGTACAATCCTAGCCGACGTAGTTGTTTGACATCACTGAGACTCAGTTTCCTTGTTTGTAAAACAGAGCAAACCAGTGATCGTTAATGTCAGGGCAGGTGGCGGGAGAGAACCGTGACCACCTTCCACGGGAGCTTGGCACAGGGCAGGCAAGCCGAACGCTTGTCGAAGGAGGCATTTGTGCATGACTTCCCAGATCCACTTCACTCTCCCAAAACGCTTCCCTAAGATCATGTCACGGGCAGACTGTGTAAAACTGTCCCTGGGAGTTCAGCATGGAAAATTCTCCCGACGAAGTGCAATTTGGAATATGTGGTCCAGAACCTCAGCCAGGGATTTTGCATGCATATCTCTCCAGGAAGTCCAAGGCATTTGTTCAAGAAGCGCTCATGCCTCCGGCGTCTTCTCTGCCTTGGTTTGCTCTCGCTTCTGCAGCTGGTCAAGCTCAGGCTGGAAGAGACTGGGGTCTAACTTGTAAACCCACTATCTCCTTGGAGGGAAACTGAGGAGCAAGGGAGACAAATTGTGCAGCTTGTCCATTAACACAGTGGTGCCCAGCCTTTTTGGCATCAGGAACTGGTTTCATGCAAGACTATCTTTCCATAGACTTGGGGCGGGGGTGTTTCAGGATGATTCAAGCACATTACATGTATTGTGCATTTGCTTTCTATTATTATTATATTGTAACATTTCATGAAATAAATTATAAAACTCACTATAACGCAGAATCATTGGGCGCCCTGAGCTTGTTTTTGTGTAACTAGATAGTTCCATCTGGGGGTGATGGGAGACGGTGATACCCGAAGTGTGTTGCCTATGATCAGTCTACGCCATGATCTAATTTTGGTTGCTGCCACCGCAGAAGCCCTGCTTCCCAAAGATAGGATGTTGGACATGAAAGCAGGTTTTTCGGTGCTGATCTGACAGGAGGCAGAGCTCAGGCGGTAATGCGAGCGATGAGGGACAGTTGTAAATACAGATGAAGTTTCCCTTGCTAGCCTGCCTCTCCCCTCCCACTGTGCCATCTGGTTCCTAACAGGCCACAGGCCATGAAACAGTACCGCTTCGTGGCCCAGGGATTGAGGACCCCTGAATTAACACATTGTCGATAGGAGAAGATAAAGACCTTTCAGCTTTCTTACCCCCTCTGCCCCCCAAACACTTGAAGAATGATGCCAAATCAAGGAATAAACTCCCTGAATAAAGATGTGATAGAGGCCGGGCTCAGTGGCTCAGCCTGTAATTCCGCGCTTTGGGAGGCCGAGGTGAGTGAATTGACTGAACCTGCGGGTTCGAGACTTGGCGAGAACTCATCTCTACAATAAATTTTAAAAAAATTAGCCAGGCGTGGTAGTGCGTGCCTGTAGTTCCAGCTCCTTGGAAGGCTGAGGTGGAAGGATCGCCGGAGCCCAGCAGGTCGAGGCTGCGGTGGCCGGGAGCGTGCCACCGTACTCCAGTCTGGGCAACAGAGTGAGACTCCAACTCAAAAAAAAATCAAGACAAAGAAATGATAGAGGCTGGGCACAGTGGCCGACGCCTGTAATCCTAGCCCTTTAGGAGGCAGAGGCAGAAGGATTGCTTGAGCCCAGGAGTTTGAGACCAGCCTGGGTGACACAGAGAGACTTTGTCTCTAAAAAGAAATTTTAAAAATTAGCCGGGCAGGGTGGTGTATGCCCATAGTCCTAACTACTCGGGAGGCTGAGGCGGAAGGATCACCTGAGTCCAGGAGGTCAAGGCTGTGATGGTGCCACAGCACTGGGTGACGGAGGAGATCCATCTCGACTCAACAAAAAAGAAATGATAGAGACGCGTGTCGCATTTCAGGCAAACCTTAGTGCATGGATTCTATGACAAACACAAGAAGGCATAGTAGCTTCTGAAGGGGCATGCTCGAAATATCGACTGCCATCCCACACCACAGAAGCCACAGTCAGTAAGTCTTACTAAGGTCATTTCCCCCTGCCCCACGCCTCCCCCTCCATTTCTACCAATGGAGGCACTTAATATCTGTGTGAAACTGGAACACGCTAAAGCAAGAAATAATAATAAAAGCATTTCATGTCGATCTTGTTTTAGTCTTCCAGTTTCTGCCTATGTTTTTAAAATTTAAAATAAGGAAGAGATCGTTTTCATCGAGTTAAAGCCCAATCCAGCTGTATTTGAGAAAATCAAAAAAGAAAGTTAAATCAGCAGTGGAATAGTGATAGTCCACACAGGCTGTAAATGTTGCTATGTCAAATAAGACACCTAGGAAGTGCTTGGTTCATGAAGACACTTAATAAATATTTTTGGATGAATGAATGAAAGATAAATACCTGCCAGGCGCAGTGGCTCATGCCTGTCGTCCCAGCACTTTGGGAGGCGGAGGCAGGAGGGTTGCCTGAATACAGGGGTTTGAGATCAGCCTGGGCAACATGGTAAGACCTCGTCTCTACAATAAATCAAAAAATTCGCCGGGTGTTGTGGCACACGCCTGGGGTAATTGGTGTGTTGAGGGGTGATGATCAAAGGGTGCAGAGTTTCTTTTGGGGGTGAGAAAATGTTCTATAATTGATTGGGGTAATGGAGGCCCAACTCTTGATTATAGTAAAAACCATTCCATTGTACACTCTAAATGGGTGATTGCATGGTAGGTGAATTATATTTCAATACAGCTGTTTTTTGTTTTGTTTTTGAGTCAGAGCTGCACTCTGTCACCCAGGCTTGAGTGCAGTGGCACAATCACAGCTACCACAACCTCAACCTCCAGGCCTCAGGTGATCCTTCCACCTCAGCCTCCTGAGTAGATGGGACTACAGGTGCGTTTCACCATGCCTGGCTAGATTTTTTAATTTTTTGTAGAGATGAGGTCTTGCTATGTTGCCCAGGCTGGTCTTGAACTCCCAGCTCAAGCAATCCTCCCACCTAGGTTTCCCAAAGTGCTGGGTGACAGGCATGAGCCTCCAAGGCCGGCCTCAGAGGAACCTTTGGCTTTGCTTCTGGGCTTAGAGTTCAGAACATAAGCAGAACCAGGGCGGGGATCCCCTCACCCAGACCCACTGAGAGCACTGTCCAGTCATCATTGTCAGAGGCGAGGAAGAGGCAGGAAGGAACCTGGAACTGCGAGGCCACATCTGGTCTCATATTCAGCTGGTCTTGGCAGGTTTTGTAAAAACTTTCTTTATGAGAGGAGACAGCCATCAGATTAACCAGTGATTGCATTTGACAGTAAGAACGCCAGGCCATAAAAGGATTATCTAATATAACTAGAAGGTTCCCAGACCAGTGATGGAGAGGCACGTTGCAGACTGCCACTGAGTCCCTGCCTAGGCCAAAGGATGAGCAGAAATAAAGGAAATCGCTTTCAAATCCATGTATCCACTTAACCTTCCTCAGTACAATGCTTTTTACCAAGAGACACTGCAGAATTCCTGAGGGTGACAAGCGAAGGTGAGAGGAAGGAGGTGGGTGAGGAAGGAGGTGGGTGGTGCTTATTTAATGGTGACTTATAATTGCCTTATTGTTTTAAAGAACTAATTTTTAGATTTTTTTTCCCTTTACATTTCAAATCAAATTATTTTAAAATGCATCCATTCCAGCCAAACATGAGGGCTCATGCCTATTAATCTCAGCACTTTGGGAAGCCGAGGCAAGAGGATTGATTGAGTTCCATTCCATCCTGGGCAACATACAGATACCTCAGCTCTAAAAAAAAAATTAGCAGGGCATGGTGGCATGCATCTGTCCCAGCTACCAGGGAGTCCCAGCTACCAGGGAGGCTGAAGTGGAAGGATCATTAAGCCCAGGAGGCTGAGGTTGCAGTGAGCTGTGATCGTGCCACTGTACCCCAAGCTGGGGTGACACTGAGACTCTGACTCAAATATAATAATAATAATAATAATAAAAATAATAAGGCACACATTCAAAAGCATCCTATTTCCTGTGGATGAAGTTAAAGAAATCAATTTCAGGCTGGGTTTGGTGGCTCAGCCTGTAATCCCAGTACTTCAGGAGGCTGAGGTGAGTGGATTGCCTGAGTCTGTGGGTTCAAGACCAGCCCGGGCAACTTGGTAAGACCTCGTCTCTAAAAAAAGAAAAAAAAAAGATTTATTTTCCCTCTGAGACATATTCTGCTTTGCCAGTTTTGTTATTGACAACCTGCATTTATCTATTTGTTTATTTATTTATTGTGGGGTTTTTTGAGTCAGGGTCTCACAATGTCACCCAGGCTGGGGTGCAGTGGCACGCTCACGGCCACTGCAGCCTCAACCTGCTGGACTCAGGCAATCCTCCCGCCTCAGCCTTCCAAGTAGCTGGAAACTACAGGCGTGTGCCACCATGCCTGGCTATTATTTTGATTTATTGTAGAGACGAGGTCTCACCAAGTTGCTCAGGCTGGTCTTGAACCCTCGGGCTCAGGCAATCCTCTCGCCTCCACCTCCCAAAGTGTTGGGATTACAGGCATGAACCACAGAGCCCGGCTCCTGCATTTATTTAAATAAAATAAATAACAGGGCCCCATACAAGATACTTTGACAGAACGGGAAATGGTCTGGTCGCTAGAGAATCATGTGGTAGGAGCTGAGAAATGCTCTTTGAATCCAAAGTTTCTCAGTATGTCACATGGCATTCCGCGGGAGGACAGGAAGGCGAGGTGGAACGGAGGTGTTTACAGAGTGTCAGGTAGGGTCCTTTTTCCTGGCCTACTAAAAATAAGCCACCAAAATGCAACCAGTGAAACCGCACACACGCTGGCAAAAGACCTGGATAATTAAGACGAGGAACCTCTTGCAGGGAGATTTCTCCTTGAGTGTGCTCGCTATTCTTGGAGAAATGAGGCATGTTTGGGGAAGGAAGGTCCTGAGGCGGGTTCTCTCGGGGTGTCCAAGGCATCAAGGGCCAGACTGAGTAGACCAGGTGTGCTGGAGGCTCAGGGACCAGGCGGGGAGTCACAGCGTTCACACAGGTAGGACGTCAGGTGCGTTCAGGGACCAAGGTTGTCTGTGGCCCGGGGCGTGGTCTGCTCAAGGGGTCCCTTTTCCCTTCCCATCTGTGACTGAGCACACATGCCTCTCATCGCCCCTCCCCTCCTCTTTCTGTCTTCTCCTTTTGCCCTCCTTCCCATCCTCTCTCCATCTGTGAGAGACAGGCGAGAGCTAGAGAAAGACTAGGTAGACAGACAAGCGGATCCTCTGCTAACAACAGAGCGAACTGCAGCAGAGCTCTCAGGCTCAGCATTGCTAAGTAAGTTCCCCCTGGAGCCTCGCAAGCTAGAGCTTAAGTACTCCCTGCTGGGATCGAAAAGCAACGGGTCAACTCACCATTAGGCCACTACCGCCTGCCGATTAGTCCTTAATACTGACCAATCAGAACAACTACAGCTCACAACTAGTGCTAGCCAAACCGCTTGGACTTAGGGCTATCTAAGCACTAAGTTTCCGCCCCAGATGGGCAACCTTCCAGATGTCCTTCTGATGTGGGCGTTTTTCTGTCCTCTCACTAAATCCACTTTCTGGTTGTCCCTGTCCCTCATTCTTCCTGAACATGAGGCAAGAACCTCGACACTGAAGAGCTGCGACCTGAAGAGTCATACACCCTAGAGGCTGGCTTGCCAGTCAAGGCTGCACCAGGAGAGCTGCTGGAAGAAATTGAGACTGCAAAGTTGAGACACTCTGGGGGCTACGATTGCCGGCCCACTGAATTGCGACACTCTCAGGGTTTGGCTTGCCAGCCCCTTCGAGCCAACACTTCCAGGGGCTAGGCTTACCAGCTCCTCGAGATGACCCTCTCTGGGGCTTGGCTGGCCGAACCATTAAGCTGACACTTTTGAAGCCCAGGTTGACCTGAAAAATCCACATCATGTATCTGTCATACTGAACGGAAGCCCGTTTTACTGATCACTGTATTTATTGAAAAAAGTGTGCATATTTTTAAACTCATTTTGCTGCGGTTTACCTAACAAAGAAAACAAGCAAGAAACAGTAAGCTCTATGCTTACTCTGAAAAGTGGCCAACTGGGTCAGATGCGGTGGCTCACGGCTGTAATCCCAACACTTTGGGAGACCGAGGTGGGAGAATCGCTTGAGCCCAGGAGTTCAAGACCAGCCCAGGCAACATAGTGAGACCTCGACTCTACAAAAAAAATTAAAAATAATTAGTCAGGTGTGATGACATACACTTGTAGTCCCAGCTACTTGGGAGGCTGAGGCGGGAGGATTTCCTGAGCTCAGGAGGTCGAGGCTGTGGTGATCATGCCACTGCACTCCAACTTGGGTGACAGAGTGAAACCCCAACTCAAAAATAAACACATACATGCATACATAAAAGTGACCAACTGAAAAAAATTATTTTACAAGAGGATTCCTTGTTTTTTAGTGGGTCAATGGCTTCTGTCAGGGAACAAAAACAAAACCTTCCCCCACTGACTCCAAAGCTACACAAAAGGGTTCAGAAAGATTTCTCCAGTCAAGAGGAAGGACAGAACGTTAGAGAAGGAGAAAGTCCAAGCTATTTACCTTATATAATAGATAGAAATTGGTTTTTGATAGGAAGGCAAACAGCTGAAACACTGATGCTCAGCTTTCAAGATCAATAGCTGCTCTATTTTAGGGTTCTTGCCAAAGCTGGAGCAGGTGCCGGCTTTCTTCTTTTTCTTTTAATCTCTCCTATCTCTCAGGGGTTTCACGGGCCAGAAGGAGGGCGACACTCCACGGACTCACGCCCAAATGGGCCGTTGTTCAGGCAGCACAAGGCTCCGACCAGCTCGATACCCTGAGACAGTTCTCAAAGCCCTTCGGAAATAGTCGGCTGGGAGATGCCCACTCAAGTTAAAATTAGAACCACACCTGCCACGTCCAGCATGTGTTAAGTGTCTGAAAATACTAGAGAAGGAAGATAACACAAATATTCATACTGACGTCCTTCAAGAGACTTTCGTTCTAGGATTTTGCAAGTGGGGTTGAGAGGGGAGGGAGTGAGAATAATCATAGTCAGTCGTCTTGGATTCTAAGCAATGCAGGGCTGTGGGAATTTGTGTGTGTGAGAGAGAGAGAGAGAAAGAGAGAGAGAGTGAGTAAGTGAGAGAGTCTCGCTCTGTTGTCCAGGTTGGAGCTCAGTGACATGATCACAGCTCACTGCAGCCTTGACCTCCTGGGCTTAGGCAATCTTCCTGCCTCAGCCTCCAGAGTACCTGGAATTACAGGTGTGCACCACAAAACCAGGCTAATTTAAAAAAAATTTTTTTTTTTTGGTAGAGGTAAGGTCTTGCTATACTGTCCAGGCTGGTCTCAAACTCCTGGTCTCAAAAGAATCCTCTCATTTAGCCTCCCTAAGTGTGGGAATTACAGGCATGAGCCACCACGCCTGTGGGAGTTCTTTGAGGCAAATTATAGTAAAACATCTTTCTTCACCTGTTTGTTTTATAGTTTTCAAGCATAAACTCAATTTGGTCAATTTTTTGAGTCCCTTTACTTCTTTTTTAAGATTTTACTTCCATTTTTACCCAAAAGTTTGCTGAGAACAGAAGCCACAGAGAAAAGTGGAGGGAGAAAAGTGGAGAGGCCATGAGGGCCCAGGACAGGAGGCGCTAGGTGGGCTTTCAAGGGAAACTGTGGGATACTCAAGTTTCCCTTTACCTGTCACAAGGTAAGTACCCACAGAGCTCACAGGCCACATTAGTGAGAGACTTGGGCCAGGTATAAGAAAACATGGAGCCGGCAGTCACAGTGGCTCACACCTGTAATCCTAGCACTTTGGGAGGCCGGAGCAGGAGGATTGCTTGAGCCCAGGAGCTTGAAACCAGCCTGGGCAACATAGTGACACCAATTAGCCAGGCGTGGTAGTGCACACCTGTAGTCCCAGCTACTGGGGAGGCTGAGGCAGAAGGATCACCTGAGCCCAAGAGGTCAAGACTGCGGTGAGCTGTGATTGTGCCACTGTACTCTAGCCTGGGCACAGAGTGAGACAAACTCAAAAATAATAATGTGAGAGTATGCCTTGAATCTGTATACGTATCCTGTTTCTCAACATTTTCATCACCCAATAATTTTAGTGTCTGCTACTGACTCTCGCCTGAATCAATTAATAAGACAGTGGTTGAAAAACAGTGACTTCTAAAACTGTCATTCCTTGTACATTGTTTCAGTTGGCTTTCTTCTGTAAAGACTCCTTCCCTTCCCCTACTCCTTGTTTATGTTTGTTTATTTTTAGTGTAAGTGTGGACTCGGGAGCCTTTTATTTTCACTTTTGAAATTCAAACTTTAAAAGTGCAGTAGGCTGGGCTCGGTGGCTCAGCCTGTCATCCCAGCACTTTGGGAGGCTGAGGCGAGTGGACTGCCTGAGCCCGTGGGTTTGAGACCAACTCTGGCAACTTGGTGAGACCTTGTCTCTACAATAAATTTTTTAAAAAATTAGCCGGGCATGGTAGCGCACACCTGTAGTTCTGGCTACTTGGAAGGCTGAGGCCGAAGGATCACCGGAACCCAACAAGTCATCACTGGGGTGGCCATGAGTATGTCACTGCACTCCAGCCTGGGTGACACAGTGAGACTCCAACTCAAAAAAAAAAAAGTGCTGTAGTTGCTGGGCACAGTGGCTAACGCCTGTAACCCCAGTACTCTGGAAGGCAGAGGCAAGAGGATCGCCTGAGCCCAGGGGTTCAAGACCAGCCTGGGCAACTTGGCGAGACCTCATCTCTGCAGTAAATCAAAAAATTAGCCAGGTATGGTGGTACATGCCTATGTTTCCAGCTACTTGGAATACTGAGGCAGAAGAATCACCTGAGCCCAGCAGGTCAAGGCTGCGGTGGCCGTGAGCATGCCCCTGCACCCCAGCCTGGGCAACAGAGTGAGACTCCTGCTAAAAAGAAATAATAATACTAATTTTTTAAAAAGTCCAGTAATAGAACAAAGAGCTTCCCTGCCTGGCACCCATCTGCCCCCCGCCCTGGGACCATTTGACAAAAAGTTGCTGATATAATACCCCTGTATACTTTACATTGCTACAAGCAAGGAATTTTTCCTACATAATCACAATAAAAATCTTTTAAGTCAGAAAATTAACGTAGATAATTACTATCACGTAATCCACAGACCTCATTTATATTTCTCTAATTTTTCCATTCGTGTCTTTTATTGCAATTGCATCCAATCCGGGCATACATCTTGGCATTTCCTTACCATATCTTTTTGTCTTTCCTTGACTTTTATTATTCATTTATTATTCTTTCATTAGAGACAGGATCTCGCTATGTTACCCAGGCTGGTCTCAACATTTTGGCCTCAAACAATCCTCCGGTCTCGGCCTCCCAAAATGCTGCGATTACAGGCATAAGCCACTGTGCCTTCCCTTTTCTTGATTTTTATTGGGTTCATGAACAAGTAATTTTGATTTTGCATTGTTGATATTTGCTGTTTGATACCAGAATACATTCTTAAATAAATGTGGTCATGTTATATGTCATTTTAATGTGCATTTCTCACTTTATGTTTTTTTGCTAATGACTTATGACTAGCTGTTTATTTTATATTTAGTTTAGACTATGGAAATGATGTTAGGTGAAAAGCAAATTCGACCCATTTTCTTATTCGAGTTCAAAATGGGTCGTAAAGCAGCCGCGACAGCTGCAACATCAACAACGCATTTGGCCCGGGAACCGCTAATGAACGCACAGTGCAGTGGTGGTTCCAGAAGTTCTGCAAAGGAGACAAGAGTCTTGAAGTTGAAGTGTCGTGGCCGGCCATCAGAAGTTAACAACGACCAATTGAGAGCAACCATCGAAGCTGATCCTCTTACAGCTACACGAGAAATTGTCAAAGAACTCAACGTCGACCCTTCTACAGTCATTCAGCATTTAAAGCAAATTGGAGAGGTGAAAAAACTCGATAAGTGGACGCCTCGTGAGCTGACCGAAAATCAAAAAGAATCATCCTTTTGAAATGTCATCTTCTCTTATTCTATGCAACAATGAAGCATTTTTCGATCGGATTGTGACGTGCCGCCAAAAATGGATGACCGGCCCAGTGGTTGGACCAAGAAGAACTCCAAAGCACTTCTCAAAGCCAAACTTGCACCCAAAAAAGGTCATGGTCACAGATTGGTGGTCTGCTGCCGGTCTGATCCACTACAGCTTTCTGAATCCTGGCAAAACCATGACATCTGAGAAGGATGCTCAGCACAAGGAAGAGATGCTCCGAAAACGGCAATGCATTTGCAGCCAGCACTGGTCAACAGAAAGGGCCCGAATCTTCTCCATGACAACGTCCGGCCACACATCACACAACCAATGCTTCAAAGGTTGAGTAATTGGGCTATGAAGTTTTGCCTCACCCACCATATTCACCTGTCCTCTCACCAACCGAGTACCACTTCAAGCATCTCGCCAACTTTTTGCAGGGAAAACGCTTCCACAACCAGCAGGATGCAGAAATGCTTCCCAAGAGTTCATCGAATCCCAAATCACGGATTTTTATGCTACAGGAATAAACAAACTTATTTCTCATTGGCAAAAAATGTTGATTGCAATGGTTCCTATTTTGATGAACAAAGATGTGTTTGAGCCTAGTGATAATGACTTAAAATTCACGGTCTGAAACCACAATTACTTTTACACCAACCTAATATGACCTTGACCCTCTTAAAGGTCAGTTATCTTGTAGAATGTTGCTCAGTTTGCCTTTGCCTTATTTTTGCTTGTGATTAGATCCATGATTTGCAGGTTGGTGGGATATCACAGAAGTGATGCTGTGTGTCTTCACTGTATCCTGGGCGGTGGCGTTCAGTTTGTCTAACGTGGAGATGTTAACCTCTGTTCACGTGGTCCCTCCCTTAAGTTACTGCCTAAGCCCATTCTTCTCTCTTTTTTGTTTTTGAGTTGGAGTCTCACTCTGTGGCCCAGACTGGAGTGCAGTGGCCGCTCCCGGCCACCGCAGCCTCGACCTGCTGGGCTCCAGCGATCCTTCCACCTCAGCCTTCCCAGTAGCTGGAACTACAGGCGCACTCTGCCACGCCCGGCTAATTTTTTGTTTGTTTGTTTGTTTATTGTAGAGATGAGGTCTCACTAAGTTGCCCAGGCGGGTCTCGAACCCCGGGCTCAGGCAATCCACTCACCTCAGCCTCCCAAGGCGCGGGATTACAGGCTGAGCCACCAAACCCGGCTCCACTCTTCTCTTTATACTCAGGAGGTATTTTTGTGAAAAGTTATTTTGAGACCATGTAAGTATCCAATTCCTTATCAAATATTCACTCCCTAATTTTATCATTCATTGATATTGCTTGACTAAATTTATTATTTCTGTGATGATTGCAAATAGTGATCTTTAAAAATTCCATTATCCAGCTGGGCTCAGTGGCTCAGTCTGTAATCCCAGCACTTTGGGAGGCCGAGGCGAATGGATTGCCTGAGTCCGCAGGTTCAAGACCAGCCCGGGCAACTTGGCGAGACCTCGTCTCTACAAGAAATCAAACATTAGCCAGGTGTGGTAGCACGCACCTGTGGTTCTGGCTACTTGGAAGGCTAAGGTAGAAGGATCACTGGAGTCCAACAGGTTTACTCTGGAGGGACCGTGAGCATTCCACTGCACTCCACCCTGGGCGATGGAGTGAGACTCCAACTAAAAAAAAAAAATTCCGTCATCCTATTTACATTTACATTTGTCAACTGACTTCCCAACATCAAGAAAGGTTTCCCTATCTATCATCCATATACCTACTTATTTATTCATTTATTTACACTAGTATGGGCTCACAAATTTTTTCTTTATTTAACATGCTATAATCTGATACTAATGATTTTTATTTTGTTGCTCAACTTGTTCCTAATTTAGGACCAGGCATGGTGGCTCATGCCTATAATCCCAGCACTTTGGGAGACCAAGATGGGAGAATTGCTTGAGCCCAGGAGTTCAAGATCAGCCTGGGCAACATAGTGAGATCTCCTTTCTACAAAAAATAGATATAAAGATAAATAGCTGGGCATGGTGGTGCACTCCTGTAATTCCAGCTTCTTGGTTTCCAAGTTCCATTCCCCAGTAACAGGAATCAGAGCTTCTTGGAAAAAAGCCGCTGATTCCAGCACCGGATCAAGGGATCAGAAGAACTCCAAAGCACTGGACCAAGGAATCAGAAGAAAGGATTATTTGAGCCCAGGAGGTTGGAGGATTGCCTAAGTCCAGGAGGTCAAGATTGCGGTAAACAGTAACGGTGCCACTGCACTCCAGCCTGGGCGACAGAGTGAGACATCGACCCTCTCCACATACACAAACACAAATTGTTCTGATTTGACCAGTGGGAACCCCTTCAGAGACCTTTCGACAGACCCTCAATATTTCAGTACTTCTTTGCACAACAAGTTATTTCTTCTGATTCCTTGGTCCGTGCTGGAATCAGCTGTTTTTTTCCAAGAAGCTCTGATTCCTGTTACTGGGGAATGGAACTTGGAAACCAAGATCTGGGCGCTAAGTTGATTATTGCCACTGGGTTACGATTGCTTTTAGGCCCTTTCAGCCAATAGAGATAGGACATCTGTACCCATGTGTTTGAAAATCATGACTTCATAGTGATTCCCTTCATTCTAGTCCAACAAGGTTTTTCATCTCCAGCCCCTGTTTTGTATTTGTTTTCCAGCAGCAAACGTTCTGGTTTCCAAACACTTCAGCATGTATTTAGTCATTTTTTCTATTCGACAATATCCACAAAATACTTTCAGAGCATTCCTGGTATCAAAATTACTAAGCTAAGTTCAGTACCAGGCTGGGTGTGATTTGGAAAAAAGCAGCTGATTCCAGCACCGGACCAAGGGATCAGAAGAACTCCAAAGCACTGGACCAAGGAATCAGAAGAAAGGATTATTTGAGCCCAGGAGGTTGGAGGATTGTAATCCCAGCACTTTGGGAGGCGGAGGTGACAGGATTGTCTGAGTCCAGGGGTTCGCAACCAGCCCGGGCAACTTAGTGAGACCTCGTCTCTACAATAAATCAAAAAAATTAGTTGGGTATGGTGGTGTGTGCCTGTGGTTCCAGCCACTTGGAAGGCTGAGGCGGAAGGATCACCTGAGCCTAGCAGTTGGAGGCTGCGGTGGCTGTGAGCTTGCCACTGCACTCCAGCCTGGGCAAGAGAGACTCTGACTCAAAAAAAAAAAAAACAAACTATTTACAATTATTTGTTTGTTTGAGTTGGGCTTTTACTCTGTCGCCCAGGCTGGAATGCAGTGGTAAGATCACGACTCACTGTAGCCTTGACCTCCTGGGCTCAAACAGTTACTTGGGATGCTTTCACCTCAGTGTCCCAAATAACTGGAACTACAGGGATAGGCTAATTAGCCATGCCCAGCTAATTTTTTTCTTTGTGTGGTGCCAAAGTCTCACTATTTTGCCTAGGTTGATCTTGAACTCCTGAGCTCAGAGACCAGGGATTACAGGCGTGAGCCACTGAGTCCAATGCCATCTGCAATTCTTTTTGCCATCGGGCTATGTTTACATGTTCACAGTCTTAGCTTTTCCCAAAAACCCTGTGTATTTATGTTATCCATTTGATATAGCGCGCAATTCATTTGTTTTTGTTTGTAGTCAATGTCAGCATTCCCGCCAAGTTTGCTAATTTAATTTTTTTGAATTTGCAAAAGCACTAACATGGTTCAAAATGTCAAACTACATTTTAAAAAGTTTAGGCAGTAAAGTAATACTGTCTCCCCTCCTGTCCCTCTCCACTCTCCCTCCGTAAGGGTTTATTCTTTCTGCGGTTAGTTTTACAAAAATAAGCTGGTGTGTTCGCGTTTTAACTTTACCCCCCCCCTTCTCACACATCTATTATAAATTAGACGCTTTTTCACCTTGCTTTATTTGGCTGACTTCATATCATAGAAACCACGGCTTTCGGTATTAAAGAGCTCCTTGTTATTTTTTTTAAACAACAGCTTTATTGAGATATAATTCACATACCATAAAATTAATCCATTTAGGACACTGGAGATTTAGGAGAGAGAGGTGGGAAGGGGTGGAAGGACAGAAAATCGCCTCTTGGGTACAATGTAGACAGGTTGGGGGGGGTACTTAAAGGCCAGACTTCTCTGCCACCGTACACTGCATCCATGTCACCAAAAACTATGTGTATCCCTTAAAGCTATTGAAATATATCATAAATAAATATATTTTAAAAATTAATCCATTTAAAGTATTTAAATGGTTTTTAGTATATTCACAGAGCTGTGTGATCACCACAATCAATTTGAGAACATTTTCATCACTCCCAGAAACCCGTCTTCGTGGACACCGTTTCCCTCCAACTTCCCCCCAATTCTAGCAGTCCCAGGGAGCCCCCACCTGACTCTGTGTCTCCCGATTTGTCCATTCTGGGTCTTTCGTGTAAGTGGAGGCATGAATGCATCATCCTTGGCCTTGACTTTTTTCACTTAGCATAATGTTTCCAAGGTTCCCCCATGCTGTACCATGAAACAGTACTTCATTTATTTTTATCACTGAATAATATTCCACTATATAGATAGGGCATGCTTTATTGTCTCCTTCATCAGCCACTGGACGCTTGAGCTGTGTGCACCCTTCAGCTGTTGTGAGTAATGTTGCTATGAACATGCATGAGTGAGTTTTTGTGTGCACGTGTATTTGTAATTCCCTCAGGCACATGCCTAGGAGCGGAATTGCTGCGTCATGTAGTAACTCCATGTTTAATCTTCTGAGGACCCACCAGACTGTTTTCCACGGAAGCTGTCCCAGTTGGCAATCCCACCAGCCGTGTGTAAGGATTGTGAACTCTCCACATCCTTGTCAGCACTTGTTATGATCTGCCCTTCTGCCGATAGCCATCCCAGGGGGCGTGACGTGGTGTCTTACTGTGGGTTTGGTTTTCATTTCCTGGACGCCTGAGTCCCTTCTTTTCTCTTTTACTGCAGTGTGGTGCTTCTTTGTGTGGAGGTAACACAATGAACAAGGCAATTCTTGCCGTCTTTGGCCCTCGAGGGGCTCATTGGCCAGTGGGAGAAAGAGACTTGTATTCAATGTCAGTTTTCCTGCCAAGTTTGTTGATTTAATTTTTTTGAATTTGCAAAAACACTAGCATGATTCCAAAAGCCAAAACTATAAAAAAATGTAGGCAGTAAAGTGACACTGTCTCCCCTCCCGTCCCTCTCCAGTTATTAGAACACAGAACCAGAACACATCATTATGGCTCACGCCCATAATCCCAAGGAGGGAGGATTGCCTGAGGCCAGGAGTTCAGCTCCAGCCTGGGCAGCATAATGAGACCCCATCTTTACAGGGGAAAAAAACCCCACACATCACTAGTACAGTTATTTAAGTAAGAACCAAGTGCTCTGGAAGGAGAATGGGGAAGAAGCTCACTCTATCTGGAAAGTGAAAGGCTTTAAAGAGGGGTGAGTCCTAAAGGATAACTTGGAGGTGGGGAGAAAAGCCTTTGTGAAACCGAGAAACTTCCAAGAGTTCTGTGCTTACATGGCTTCAGCCCTCTGCCCCTGTTTGCACTGTGGTCATGGCAGCACGCGTGGCCACTTAGGAAAGGGATCTTTCACTTTTCCTGCAATATAGGAAGGACTGTATCAGGGCAAGGCATCGGCCAGGCCTTTACATTGTCTGTGCTCACATTGGCATGCCAATCAATGAAGGCAAAATGAAACAAAACACTGAATGCCATAATATTTCTAAATTATAATAATTCAATACCTTGCAATCCATGGCAGCTTCTTCCCTTTGTGGGGATAAACACATAATGATAACGTAGATTTATTTTGCTGGCATCTGATCATAATAAAATAAACTTGGATTGCTTTCATTTCCTTAATCGCCTTCCAAATTCCTGCTAGGTAAGTCACAGCTGGCTGGCGTCTCTGGGAAGAAGGCTGGAGTGCTGGTCTGTTCTGGAGCGCGTGTGGCTGGCGTGGCTGGGGGGACCTTGCATCCTACCCGGTGGAGCCTTGCTTATCTTTCCAAGGAATCTGTCTGGGCACTGAGCATGGGCCATTCATGGCCAAGTTCGCATTGTCACCGTCCCAGGTGCCTGGCTGCGACAGGAAGGGATCTGGTTCCAGGTCTGGTTTCCAAGGCTTGCGCCTGGGACCAGCTGTGGGCATTTGTCCTGATTTGTCTTCTTGACTCTGCCCAGGAACTCTGGGGAGAGTTTTAGTAAGAGGCAAACTGAAAGACTCTTCTGGCCCCACTGGCCCCTTTGACCGTGGTCTGCTCCTTCATTCCAGAATTTCATTTTCAGATTCTGCTAGGATGATGTCTGCTAATTCCTAGTGCTGACACTGGCCTCGACCAGGACACAGAGGTTTTTGTTCCCTTGGGTTTGGCATGTTCTGACTTCAAATGCTGCAAATGCTTTGATCAGATTGTTCCATTCAAATCCACCTCTGACGGAGGCGACTCCAAAAGACCCAGAAACCAGTAGCTTGAAAGGAGCAAGGGCCGGGTGCGGTGGCTCATGCCTGTAATCCCAGCACTTTGGGAGGTCTAGGCAAGAATATTGTCTGAGCCCACAGATTTGAGACTAACCTGGGCAACTTGGTGAGACCTCATCTTTACAATAAATCAAAAAATTAGCTAGGCGTGGTGGCACAAACCTGTAGTTCCAGCTACATGGAAGGTTGAGACGGAAGGATCTCCTGAGTCCAGCAGTTCGAGGCTAAGGTAGCTGTGAGCATGACACTGCATTCCAGCCTGGGCTATAGAATGAAACTCTGACTCAAAAAAAGCATAAAAGGGGGAAGGGGGGAGCAAGGGACTGGGTCTGGAGTGCTATGCAATTTTTTAAAACCAAGTATACGGCCAGACACAGTGGCTCACACCTGTAATCCCAGAACTTTGGGAGGCCTAGGTATGAGGATTGTCTGAGCGCACAGGTTCAAGACCAGCCTGGGCAACTTGGCAAGACCTTGTCTCTACAATAAATCAAAAAATTAACTGGGCATGCTGGGGCTTGCCTGTAGTTCCAGCCACAGAAAGCTGAGGCGGGAGGATCACCTGAGCTCAGCAGGTTGAGGCTGCAGTGGCTGTGAGTGTGCCACTGCACTCCAGCCTGGGCGACAGAATAAGACTCCAAGTGGAAAAAAAAACAAAAAACAAAAACAAGTATACCTATTGCTTACAAGAAAAAGAAAAAAAAAATTCACTCTGAATTCTTAGCCTGGGAAGGAAGCCCTTCCTTCAGACCAGGTGAGCCTTAAAGCCTCTCTGACTGTTGTCACCTGCCTTCAAGAACTTAACTCGAGGACTTTCTTTCCCTTTTCTTTTTTTAAGTTGATTTTTTTTTTAAATTTTTGTAGAGACGGGGTCGCCCTATGTTACCCAGGCTGGTCTAAGCTCCTGGCCTTCAGTAATCCTTCTGCCTCGGCCTCCCAAAGTGCTGAGGGTATAGGCTAGAGGCATCCCGCCCAGATCTTCTTTTCCTTTTCCATGCCGATATCAGAAAAGAAAAGAAAAATATAACAGAGAGGGTCTCCCTCCTGGAAGTGGATCTCACTGGGCGTGAGATCTTGCAGTGAAATGGCTGAGAACACAGGACATAGAGCCAGGCTGAGGCGATAAGGAGGTGCCGATGAGATACTTGCAACTCAGCAAGACCTCAGAAAAGAGTGTCCTTCACCTTTGCCCCAGGCAGCCTTCACTTGGCTCGGTGGCTCAACCTGTAATCCCAGCGCTTTGGGAGGCCGAGGTGAGTGGATTACCTGAGCCCGCAAGTTCAAGACCCGCCTGGGCAACTTGACGAAACCTCATCTATACAATAAGTTAAAAAAAAAAAAAATTAACCGGGTGTGGTAGCGCACGCCTGTAGTTCCAGCTACTCGGAAGGCTGAGGCGGAAGGATCGCCGGAGCCCACCAGGTTGATACTGCGGTGACCGGAGCGGACACTGCACTCCAATCTGGGCAACTGAGTGAGACTCCAACTCAAAAATTAATTAATTAAATTAAATTAACAGCAGGGCCCGGGGGCTCACATTTGTAATCCTAGCACTTTGAGAGGACTAAACAGGAGGATTGCTTAAGGCCAGGAGTTCGAGACCAGCCTGGGCCAACATAGTGAGACCTTATCTCTACAAAAAATTTAAAAATTAACTGGGTGTGGTGGTGCAGTGCCTGTAGTCCCAGCTACCCTGGAGACTGAGGCAGAAGGATCGCCTGAGCCCAGCAGGTCGAGACTACGGTAGCCATGACCACGCCACTGCACTCCAGCCTGGGCCACAGAGTGACACTTCGAGTCAAAAAAATAAAAATAAACAAGACGTCAGGCTCGGTGGCTGAGCTTGAATCCCAGCACTTTGGGAGGCCCAGGCGAGTGGATTGACTGAGCCTGCAGGTTCAAGACCAGCCCGGGCACCTTGGCAAGACCTCGTCTCTACAATAAATCAAAAGTTAGCCAGGCGTGGTAGCACACACCTGTAGTTCTGGCTACTTGGAAGGCTGAGATGGAAGGATCCCCGGAACCCAGCAGGTCGATGCTGGGTTGGTCGTGAGTGTGCCACAGCACTCCAGCATGGGTGACAGAGTGAGACTCTGACGCAAAAAAATACACAATAAACAAGAATAATCCCTAACACTTTTTCAGCATCTAGCACTGTGCTACACTCATTACCTACATGATCTCACTTAATATTATTGCAACATCCCTCTAAAATGGAGATAAGTAAACCCATTTCACCGAGGAGGAAACTGAAGCCCAGAAAGGTGCTATTATCTGCCCAAGGGTCACCTAGCTAGCCAGTGGCAGAGTTAGGGCTCGAACCCAGGTTGCTCCAACTCCAGGGTTGGAACCGCTGACCACTATGCTATGCTGTACTTTGTTTGGCATAAGGCACTTTTCAGATGCATACTGAAATATTGTGGGATGTTCAACAAGCCCACTTTGAAGAGATTCAGATACTCGGTGCCTGTGGGCCATAGTCAAGCATTTACTTAAAGTCTCAAAGCCATCATTTCATTTGCTTTACAGGTTTAATAAAAGACCGTTATGTCGAAAACTTCACCCCGAGTTTTGTCTGCACTGTAAGGTTGGTATATTCTTGTTTCTGCATTGCCAGACTGGGCACAGTTAGCTCATTTTGAAGCAATTTAAATGTCCCAGGTTTAATAGGGTATGTTAAATAATTATACATTTATATCTGGCTCCCATCTATCAATCAATACAATCACTTGGCTCCTGGGTCTCAGGTTACTTACGCCGCCTCTACTGATTTTATTTTTATTTATTTTGAGTTGGAGTCTCACTCTGTTGCCCAGGCTGGAGTGCAGTGGCACGCTCACAGCCACCACAGCCTCGACCTGCTGGGCTCAGGCGATCCTTCCATCTCGGCCTTCCAAGTAGCTGGAACTACAGGCACGCTCCACCACACTCGGCTAATTTTTTAATATATTGTAGAGATGAGGCCTCACCAAAGTTGCCCCGACTGGTCTCAAACCCATGGGTTCAGGCAATCCTCTCACCTCGGCCTCCCAAAGCACTGGGATTATAGGTGTAAGCCACCACGTCTGGCATGCCACCTCTACTGAAATATAATAACATTTATAAAATTAAAAACTTAACCATAAGTGCTTAAACTTTATAAGAACTCTGACATAAGAACAGAGGATCAGACAGGCAAGACACCAAAATTATAAGAGGCTAAAACTGTAGATAGCACAATAAAAATCAAGGTAAGGTGGCTTGCATGTCCTCTTGGATGGTCCAGCACATACTTATGATGTAACAAGCACCAACAAGGAGCATGGCCACCTGAACCTTGACTGACATTTACTCAGGTTAGCACCCTGGGGCTGCAACAGCCTGCCCATTGGAACAATTTTTATGTGAGTGATCCTGCTTAGTTCCTGAATGCTTTAAACTGAAAAGCTCTAACCTCCCAAATCAGGAAGTTCCAATAATTGCCCTCAAGAAGGCTCACGCCTGTAATCCTAGCACTTTGGGAGGCTGAGGCAGGGAGGATTGCCTGAGGTCAGGAGTTCGAGACCAGCCTGGGACAATATAGCGAGCTGTCGTCTCTATAAAAAAAATTTAAAAATTAGTTAGGTGTGGTGGTACAGGCCTGTAGCCCCAGCCACTCAGGAGGCTGAGACAGGAGGATCACCTGAGCCTGAGAGGTCGAGGCTGTGGCCAGCCGTAAGTGTGCCACTACACTCCAGCTTAGGTGACAGAGTGAGACCCTGACTCAATAAAAAGAAAGAAAATGATTTAACCTGGCTGTTCAAATGAACATATTGGTAATCTCTAATATATGTACAGGTTGTTTTCGTTACTATCTTCAAATGAGAGAGGTATGTCTTTTATCTTCTGACATAATGAAACAATGCTACTTTTCTTTTTTTTGAGTTGGAGTTTCACTCCTTCGCCTAGGCTGGAGTGCAGTGGCATGCACGCCCACGGCCACCCCAGCGTCGACCTTCTGGGCTCCAGCCATCCTTCCGCTTCAGCCTTCCACGTAGCTGGAACTACAGACGCACGCTACCACTCCTGGCTATTTTTTATTTTATTATAGAGACGAGGTCTCGCCAGTTGCCCGGGCTGGTCTCGAACCCACGGGCTCAGGCAATCCACTCGCCTCAGCCTCCCAAAGTGCTGGGATTACAGGTTGACTGGCTGAGTCACTGTGCCCGCCCCCCCACCCCTTTTTTTGAGAGAGGGTCTCACTGTGTCACCCAGGCTGGAGTACAGCAGCATAATCATGGCTCACCACAGCCTCGACCTCCTGGGCTCAGGCGATCCTCCCGCCTCAGCCTCCCAAGTAGCTGGGACTACAGGTGTGTGTCACCACACCCAGCTTATTTTTCTAATTTTTGTAGAGATGAGGTCTCACTGTTTTGCCCAGGTTGGTTTCGATTCCTAGGCTCAAGTGATGCTCCCACCTCAGCCTCCCAAAGCGTGGGGATTCCAGGCCTGAGCCACCGTGCCCAGCTAAAACAGTTCTATGTCTAAAACCAGAACTGAGAAGTCAGTGCTTCATCTCTTCCTGTGGCCGAGTTTCCTCTCACCTCCTGATCAGAATGCTGGAGCAGAGGGAAGCTGGGAGGTCTGCTTTCCTGATTCACCCTCTCCTTAGAGAATCAGACAACAGCTCTTCACCTGTATCCCAGAAAACGACAAAGAAGACTGAATTTTGAGTACAAAATCCCTGGAGAGTCCCGACGCAGGTTAATGATCCTGCATTGATTTAATTCAACTGCCTTATTTTACCCAGGAGAACATAATTCGAGAAAGTAAGAGTAAGGCCACCACACCTGTCTGTTAATGGCTATAGACCGGTTGCAGTGGCTCAAGCCTGTAATCCCAGCAATTTGGGAGACCGAGGCGGGAGGATTGCTCAAGGCCAGGAATTGGAGACCATCTTGGGCAACATACTGAGACCTTGTCTCTACAAAAAATAGAAAAATTAGCCTGGTATCCTGGCACGCACTTGTAGTCCCAACTATTTGGGAGGCTGAGGCGGAAGGATGACCTGAGGTGGCCAGGAGGTTGAGGCTGCGGTGAGCCTCGATCTCGCCACTGCACTCCAGCCTGGGCAACAGAGTGGAACCCCGACTCAAAAAAATAGAAAACAAATGGCGCACAGATTGGTTCTGTGGACGGAGCCCTCAGCAATGCAGCCAAGATGGATGCCACAGAGAACCGGAAACCACTTATTCCCTGCCGCGCTCAAACACATGCTCCCTACCCTCGTCAGTTTCTCTCACAGGCTTTTCCCGAAAAGCAGGCCCCCCGGTGAGTCACACACATCTCAACCTCTGCCCCAGGCTCTGCTTCTAGGGAACCTGACCTCATACAAGTGGCAAGTGTCACTGACATCACTTTATAGATTCCAGACCATGGTCACTTATACAGTGACAATCCCTGGTAAGACACAGCACCGCTCTCCTTGCTTGATGGAAACATACTAGGGACTCAGAGATCATTTAGTCATTTTAGAGGTGAAGATATGTGTGTAGGTATACAAATATATGTGTGCATATGTATTTTTTATATATTTATATGAGGGAAGGACCCCAAAACGTTGAAATTATTTTTTGGAGGGTGGGCCCCCTGTAGTATAGGCTTCCCCCACTAGCTAAGTGTTCTAGGAACCCATCGGTGTACCAGCTAGTGTTGTTGTGAGAGGCTGCATTCAGCTTCAGTGGGTTTTTTTTGGAGATTCTTTCAGTGCATTTGCCCATTTCATGATGGTTGATTTACAAGTGCGCCTGCCCAGATGGCACTGAGTGTTCAGTAGTTTTTGACCAAAAATGACATGACCCCAGTGCCCCACCATCCTTCTCATCCAGTCCCACTCTGAGTGACTTTTGTGTTTCCCTGGATGAAAAAGTCCTCAAAGGGAAACAATGTTGCCAATGTGGAAGAGGTGAAACAAAAAACAGCAGAAGTACTAAAAGGCATCCAACTGATAGTTCAAAAACTGGTTTTGAGCAGTAGAAAAAAAGCATCCAAGCCGGGCTCGGTGGCTCAGCCTGTAATCCCGCGCCTTTTGGGAGGCTGAGGTGAGTGGATTGCCTGAGCCCGCGGGTTCGAGACCCGCCTGGGCAGCGAGACCTCATCTCTACAATAAATCAAAAAATCAGCCGGGCGTGGTAGCGCGTGCCTGTAATTCCGGCTACTCGGAAGGCTGAGGCGGAAGGATCGCCGGAGCCCAGCAGTTTGAGGCTGCGCTCCAGTCTGGGCGACAGAGTGAGACTCCAACTAAAAAAAAAAGAAAAAGAAAAAGAAAAAAAGCATCTTGACAGGTGTATGGCATTCAACAGAGAGTACTTGGAAGGTGACTGAAGTTTAAACATAAATACACAATGTTTTTTTCTTTCTTTCTTTTGGATTGAGTAGATATAGATAGATACTTTTTATTTATTTGGTTTTCGATTTTTGATTCGGAGTCTCTAGATTGAGGGTCTCACCTTGTCCCCCAGGCTAAAGTTCAGTGGCACAGCCTCAAACTCCTGGGCTCAGGTGATCCTCCCACCTCAACCTCCCAAGGAGCCGAGACTACAGGCATGTGCCACCATGCCCGATAATTTTTGTATTTTTTTTTTAGACACGAAGTCTCACTATGTTGCCTAGGCTGATCTTGATCTCCTAGGCTCAAGCAATCCTCTCCCCTCAACCTCCCAAAGCCTTGGAATTACTTTCATGAGTCACCGCACCCAGCATGGGAATGGATACAGAGAGTGCAGATGAACATAAATTTGGATCAGGTTGAATTTATGGATTTGGGCTGATGGGGCAGAGATTCTGCATTTAATGCTGCAACTTGAGAAGTTAGAAAATGTGTTTGATAGACTAAAACATGAACCGAAAGATGGCCGATAGTGAGTTAGAATACACAGTGTTTTTATAAATAAATTCCTAGGTATTTGGGGGTTCCCCTCGTGTATATTTCTTCCCCTGCTTTTTCTACTTTGTATCACAATTTCCTTTACTTCTATCATTACAAACATAATTGTGAAAAGACGCATAAGATTCTCTCTCTCTCTCTTTTTTTTTTTTGAGTGGGAGTCTCACTGTCACCCAGGTTGGAGTGTGGTAGCAGGCTCACGGCCACCGCAGCCTCCACCTACTGGGCTCAGGTAATCCTCCCGCCTCTGTCTTCTAAGTAGCAGGAAGCACAGGCATGCACCACCAAGCTCAGCTAATTTTTTGATTTATTGTAGAGACGAGAGCTCACCAAGTTGCCCAGGCTGGTCTCGAACCCCTGGATCCAGGCAATCCTCTCGCCTCCACCTCCCAAGGTGCTGGGATTTATAGGCATGAATCACCACGCCCAGCAGCAGCATAGGATTCTAATCTATGAAGGCAGTTTCTTTAAAGCTAATATACTCAAGGAGGAGAATATTTATACTTTAATTATTACAAATTATAAGAAGAATGTGTTTATGTAAAAGTTTGTTTCTGTGTTTCTTTTTTAAAATTGTTTTCAGAAAATAATCCTAGAAATGGAGTTACTAGGTCACAGGGTATGACATAGAGTACAAATTTTTCAAAAAGATTTTTACCAATTTTACTCCCAGTCACAATATCACCTGGCAATTGGAACCCTCTGATTGCCAATACTGGGTATTATTTTTATAAAACAAACCCCACTTGACTTAAAGTGAAAAGAGCTCACTCACTGCTCCAGGAACTTACCTTTCCTTATGTATAATAAAGCTAAATCTTTTCATATATGTATTTGCCATTTGTGTTTCTTATCTGGGGGAGTTTCCTCCCTTGTTTAGGGATTTGATAATGAATTTGCATAGTCTTGTATTTTATTTTATGATAGAGATGTGAATTTGCATCGTTTTTCACAGCCATTCTGGAAAAAATAATCTACTGGTGTGGATGCAGTTACTACGCCCTTGATTTAGAAATCTTTATTTTGTTTTTCTCAACATTTTCTGCCTGTCCTGTGGCACAGTGCACGGGGGAAGATTTGAGTCTGGAGAAATTCCATTAGTAATTAACGGTCAACCAGAGTTACCTCCCTCGCTAAAACCAAGATGGGATGTCTTAAAGAGAGAATTTCTAAACAGAAAATGCAGAGATAATGAAGCAAAATATTCGAAGTGGTATGGAGGCAGAAATGAAAACATCCCGGAGGAGACAGAGAACGTCTACACATTCACGAAGAATCAGGGAGGGCAGATGACATTGTTCAGAATGCGAGGATGACAGCAATGTCACCCGCCTATCTTGATATTGACAAACACAGACGTCCCCGGTGTTAGTTTTGTCTTAGGATTCCAACGTGTGGCCTTGAAAACGTTACTCTTTTGGCTTCATATTTCAGAAACAGAGTGATGTTAAGAAAAATTGAGCTGAGTACACCAATCAGCACTGAAAGCCAAGGTGCCATTTCAGCCTCTTCTTGAATGTAATGTTCTCATTTGAGTATTTTCTTTCTTTTTTTTATATGAGAGGACTCCACAAAATGGAATTTATGTATAAAAAATTGTGTATTTATTCTTACATATTTAAACTTTTTAAAATTATGTTACATAAATTATTTTTATAACTTTAAATATTTAACATATTTAACTTTTTAAAAAATATGTTAAATAAATTATTAAACATATTTAATTTTAATTATTTGAAAACGTATTTAAATTCTTACATATTTAAACAGTCACCTTCAAAGTAATTTCCATTTGATGCAATACACCCCAAAAGATGCTTTTTTCACTGCTCACAACAGTTTTGGAACTTGTCAATTTTGATGCCTTCTGGGGCTTCTACCGTTTTTGGTTTCGCCTCTTCCACAGCAGCAAAACATTTCCCTTTGAGGACTTTTGTCATCCAGGGAAACCCACAAAAAAAGTTACTTGGGGTGAGATTTGGTGACTACAGAGGGTGGTACATGGAGGTCATGCCAATTTTTGGTCAAAAACTGCTAAATACTCGGTGTAATGTGGGCAGGTGTATTCTCATGGTGGAAGAACCAGTCACCTGCTTGCCACAATTCAGGATGTTTCATCCGCAACTCATGACGCAACCTTCTGAAAACTTCCAGATAAAAACTTTGGTTGACCATTTGATCCAGAGGAACAAATTCTGAGTGTACTATAAGGGACCTGGCCTCCAAAAGATAATTATGGATTTTGGGGGGTCTCCTCTCGTATATGATGCACATGTGTTTGCGAGATTATTCATTTTAGTTTAGGTTATGGTTTAAAAAAATAGAAAAAATTTTAACTTTCAACAGAAGAACAGACTAAATTATGGCTCATAATACAATAAGGTACTATGAAACTATGAAAAGGAATGAAGAGCCTCTGCTTATCTTGAATAATATCAATGATTTATCATAAGTCGAAAAACACTTTCTGCATCAAAAGATAGAACATGCTAAGAAAAAAAAGACTCTACCTCCTTCTCTTCCTCTCTCTCTCAAAGTAGAAATACGTTGATAAACATAGAAAAAAGTCAGAAAGGGAAATCTTCAAACTGCTTCTCAGGGATAGAGTGGGGAAGGTATACTTTTATATCTTAGTTTATATAATTTTTCAAGGAGGTGATTAAGTTGTGAATTTTTTTTTAAAGATGTGGGGTACAATTCAGGGTTAGGTATACAGACGTTGATTATGCAGGGACCCATATTGATGATGTGTGCCCCTCCCTCCCCTAGCAATTTCTCTCAACTGCCAATCCCACCCCGTCCCCTGGCAGTTTCCCACTACTGACAATCCCTTTCTTATAGTATTATGGTCATTGTTCAAGGTCTGCTTATGAGTGAGACCATATGGTACTCTGTTCTTTGTTTCTGTGACAGATCACTGAGTATGATCGACTCTAAATACAGCCAAGTTGCTGTGAAGTCCATATGTTTGTCCTTCTTTATGGTTGCATAATATTCCATTGTACCACAGGTACCACATTTTTAAAATCCAGTTCAGCTTCGATGGGCAGCATGGTTGTTTCCATGTTTTTGCTATTGTGAATAGAGCTGCAACAAACACACGTGTGCGGGTATCTTTTTTGTAGAATGATTTGAGTTCCTCCGAGTATATTCCCAGTAGGGGGATTGCTGGGTCATATGGAAGGTCAATTTCTACTTCTTTCAGAAATCGCCACACTGTCTTCCAAAGAGGATGCACTAGTTTGCATTCCCACCAGCAGTGTAGAAGTGTTCCTTTTTCTCAGCATCCTCACCAGCATCTGTTGTTGTTTGTTTTATTATTGATGGCTATTCTTACTGGGGTTAGGTGGTATCTCAGTGTGGTTTTGATTTGCATTTCTCTGATGATAAGTGAGGCTGAGCACTTTTCCTGTTTCTATTGGCTGCCCGTATATCTTCTTTTGAGAAGTGTCTATTCATGTCTTTTACTCACTTTTTAATGGGGCTGTTTGTTTTTCTCCTTTTGGCACATTTGAGTTCCTTGTAGAGTCTAGATGTTAGACCTTTGTCAAATATATACAGTTGGCAGATATTTTTTCCCATTCTGTTAGCTGTCTCCCTGTTCTCTTAACGGTTTATTTTGCTTTGCAGAAGATTTTCAGTTTGATGAGGTCCCACTTGTCTATCTTATTTCTTATGGTATGGGCACTTAGGGTTCTGATCAGGAATTGTTGACTACTTTCATGATTAAAAAAAAAAAAAAGTTTAAGTGCTAGCCAGGCACAGTGGCTCACGCCTGTAATCCCAGCATTTTGGGAGGCAGAGGTGAGAGGATTGCCTGAGCCCAGAGGTTTGAGACCAATCTGGGCAACTTGGCAAGACCTCGTCTCTACAAAAAAGCAAAAAATTAGCTGGGCATGGTGGCGTTTACCTGTAGTTACAGCTACTTGGAAGGCTGAGGCAGAAGGATTGCCTGAGCCCAGTAGGTCAAGGCTGCAGTGACCGTGAGCATGCCACTGCACTCCAGTCTGGGCGACAGAGACTCCAACTCCAAAAAATAAAAATCAAACAATTTAAGTGTGGACAGAGCCGGGCTCTGTGGCTCAGCCTGTAATCCCGCGCCTTTGGGAGGCTGAGGTGAGTGGATTGCCTGAGCCCGCGGGTTCGAGACCTCATCTCTACAATAAATCAAAAAATCAGCCGGGCGTGATAGCGCATGCCTGTAATTCCTGCTACTAGGAAGGCTGAGGCGGAAGGATCGCCAGAGCCCAGCAGGTCAAAGCTGCGGTGGCCAGGAGCGGCCACTGCACTCCAGTCTGGGCGACAGAGTGAGACTCCAACTAAAAAAAAAAAAAATTAAATAAATAAGTGTGGACAGGGTTACAAGAGACAATATTAAACCCCATACTGAAATTCCGCAAGCTTGAGCTCCAGCCAGAGGTGAACTTTATTTTGGAAAATCTGAGAAATTAAGCTCAGTTAATTCCAAAGCGCGGAAAGAAGGATTCTGAAATACCCCTCCCTTCCCCAGACATATGATTTAACCTAGCACATGCCTTGAAGCAGCTGTTCCAAATCTTTTCCACTTTCCTCAAAGCCTCCTAAGCCTTTGGAGAAGACAGATGCTGGGTGACCTCCCTTATGCAAGTTCCTCCCACCTCAAATGCTCCATGCTTCTCCCACCCAATCATCCATTATTTTAGGACAGCTAGCTTTCTTGCCTTTATATAATCTCCTTCTCCTATTCCAAAGCAGGGTGTCCTGTTCGTAGCAGTGGCTCGCTGCAGGTTTATTTTATTTTATTTTATCTTTTTATTTTTTGAGTCAGTCTTACTGTTGCCAAGGCTGGAGTGCAGTGGCACTTTCAAGGCCACAGCAGCCTTGACCTACCGGGCTCAGGCGATCCTTCTGCCTCAGCCTTCCAAGTAGCTGGAACTACAGGCACATGCTCATTTTTTGATTTATTGTAGAGACGAGCTCTCACCAAATTGCCCAGGCTGGTCTTAAACCCCTGGACTCAGGCAATCCTCTTGCCTTTGCCTCCCAAAGTGCTGGGATTACAGGCGTGAGCCCCCTCACCTGGATTATTTTATCTTATTTTTGAGTTGGCGTCTCATTCTGTCACCTAAACTGGAGTGCAGTGGCACGATCACGGCTCACCACAGCCTCGTCTGCCTGGGCTCAGGCCATCCTTCCACCTCAGCCTCCCGAATAACTGGGACTACAGGCATGTGCCACCACACCTGGCTAATTTTTTTATTTTTGAAGAGATGAGGTTGCACTATGTTGCCCAGACTTATCTTGAACTCCTGGCCTCAAGCAATCCTCTCGCCTCAGCCTCCCAAAGTGCTGGGATTACAGGCATGAGCCACCACTCCCAGTCTAACTGAGAGTTTAAAAATGAATGAATGGGGCAAAATTCACATCAACAACAGAGATCCCAGATCTTGTCTGTGGTCAGGCCCTGACTATAACTTGGCCTTGAACTCAGGAACAGGAAGAAGCACAACAGAGTGTTACATACAGCCTAGGTTCGAAGCCCACTCTATGGCTCATTAGCTGGGGGATCTTGGACACATTATTTGACCTCTCAACCTCCCTCCCCTCCTCTTCTTCAGATCTCTCATTCTAAAAATAAGGATCCTAAAAATCCCTGCCTCATAGAACTCTTGGGAGGATTAAATCAGAGAAGGGACTTGGCACAGAATATGCCACTTAATAAGTGCTTAAAATAGCTATGATACATGTTGCCGTATCTAATCAGTGTATCAAGCCTCTAAATCATTTGTCAGGTTTGCCAACTATTTTCCTAATCTCTTTATGCCATATGCAGGCAAACCTCCCAGCACTTCGGGAGGCCAAGGTGGGAGGATTGCTTGAGCTCAGGAGTTTCAATCCAGCCTGGACAGCATAGCAAGACCTCATCTCTACAAAAAAATCAAAATAAGTCAGCAGGGTGTGATGGCATGTGCCTGTAGTCCCAGCTATTCAGGAGGCTGAGGCAGAAGGATCGCCTGAGTCAAGGAGGTCGAGGCTGTGGAGATTTGTGATGGTGCCACTGCACTCCAGCCTGGGTGACAGAGTGAGACTCTGACGCCCCACCCCCCAAGAAAAGAAAAAGAAGTGGATATTGCCAGGCACGGTGGCTCACACCTGTCATTCCAGCACTTTGGGAGGGGGAGGCAAGAGGACTGCCTGAGTCCAGGGGTTCGAGACCAACCTGGGCAACTCTGCAAGACCTCATCTACATAGTAAATCAAAAAATTAGCCAGGTGCGATGGGCCACACTTATAATCCCAGCACTTTGGGAGGCCGAGGTGAGAAGATTGCCTGAGCCCACAGGTTCACGACCAGCCTGGGCACCTTGGCAAGACCTCATCTCTTTAAAAAAAAAAAAAAATTGGCCGAGCATGGTGGTGCACACCTGTGGTTCCAGCTACTTGGAAGACTGAGGTGGGAGGATCACCTGAGCTCAGCAGGTCAAGGCTGCCATAGCCGTGAGCGTGCCACTGCACTCCAGCCTGGGCGACAGAGTGAGACTCCGGCTCAAAAATTAATTAATTAATTATTTTTAAAAATGTAAAAAGTGAACATTGAAGGAGGGGTGACAAAAACAGCTTCTCAACCCCTGTGTTGATGTCAGCAAGGCCTGATCCTCTCCCACTTCGTGATGGAGGATGGAACACGCGGCCTCTGCTTCACTTCCCCAGCGGGTCCGCATACCAAGACACCCTCTCTGTCGCTAACAGAGCCTAGCTCTGGGCCTGGCATGGGGTGGGGTGGAGCGCGTATAATGTCTCACAGTGGAGTTGCTTGAATCTTCGTGACCCTCCTCATGAATGGACTTTAGATAGAGCAGTTCTCTTCCACACTTGTCAGGTGGCACCTTAGAGATGGTTTTTAGTCTGCCGGTCCTGAAGCTTTTCCTCTGATTCCCATCAGAACACAACTCAGCCACAAAGATTTCAAGGCAGAGTAACTGACCCTCATGGATTGTTCATTAATTCACCTGGCAAATATTTATTGGGAGTTTACCGTGTATTTTCAAAAAGAAGAGCATGTTTAAATATAGAAGTGTGTGTGTGTGTGTGTGTGTGTGTGTGTGTGTATGTGTGTGTGTGTGTGTGTGTTGTTTTGTTTTGTTTTGTTTTAACCCCCTTTCAGATCCTTTAAACTTCAGTGAGGTCACCTTTTTTCTTTTTGATTTTCTAAAATAATGACTGACTAGAGCGACATCTACTGGTAAAATTGTGGAATTTCAGGCACCTAGCCTCAAAGTTATTTTGACAATTCTTTTTCCGTGAGTATGGCCCAGGCCAACGTCCAAATCAACATTCTTTGATAATGAGAACTACTAAACCACTTCATTAAAGTCACTTCCCTGTTAATGATTTCTGAATCTTCTTTTTTAATTGGAGTCTCACTCTGTCACCCAGGCCGGAGTGCAGTGGCATGATCACAACCATCATAACCTCAACCCACTGGGCTCAGGTGATCCTTCTGCCTTAGCCTTCCAATAGATGGAACCACAGGTGCATGCCACCACACCCAGCTAATTTTTTTTTTTAATTTAGTGTAGATGTGAGGTCTTGTCAAGTTGTCCAGGCTGGTCTCGAACCTCTGGGCTCAGGCAATCCTTTCGCCTCTGCCTTCCAAAGATTATAGGCCTCAGCCTCCATGCCAGGTCTGATTTCTGACTCTTAAAGAGCTTTTCTGTTTAAAATACTACTACTATCAGTAAACCAAGCTGCTGGGCAGCTTTTTGAAGGGACCATATTTAAGAAAGCGCACAGACCCTGACAAAAACATGGCATTACAGTAACTCACGTTGAATGGAATGGTTTGGATCCATGGCTGACATAGCATTACCGTTAACTGATGAATTCAGGATATCTCAGCTCACACAGGTGGGAGGATCTCTTGAGCCCAGGAGTTCGAGACCAGCCTAGGTAACACAGCAAGATGTCATCTCTACAGTAAATCAAAAAATTAGCCAAGCGTGGTGGTGAACTGGGATTACTTGGAGAATTGAGGCAGAAGGATCAAGACTGCGTTAAGCCATTATTGTGTCACTGCACTCCAGCCTAGGAGCCAGAGGAGGGTCTCTACTAAAAAAAAAAAAAAAAATTCAGTTTATATGCCAGCTTAGAATTTTATTTTGCATATAATGCAGTATTCAGTTAATAAATTCTCAACATATCCATCAATGGGTGATTTTACACAACATAATTGAAATACTGTTCACTTACTAAAAAGAAAAAAAAAGCAGGAGGGAATAAGTAATGATGCTTTTATAATACTAGGAAAGAAGATTTTCTAAAATTGAAAACGTTTCTCAACATCAATAAAGGTACTTGATCTCAAACCAGGCAAAGTGGGGACCAAAGGGAAACCCAAACTTTACCTGCACGATGACCACTTGTATAGCTAATCTTAAATTGTACCTCACATCTTTAAAATAAAAATAAAATTTTTAAATTTTGAAAATTAAAAGTTTTTTAAAAAGAAAAACTTGGCCAGTCTGTAATCCCAGCACTCTGGGAGGTCGAAGCGAGTGGATTGCCTGAGTCCGTGGGTTCAAGACCAGCCCTGGCAACTTGGTGAGACCTTGTCTCTACAATAAACAAAAAATCAGCTGGGCGTGGTAGTGGGTGCCTATAGTTCCGGGTACTTGGAAGGCTGAGCCCAAAGGATTGCTGGAGACCAGCACGTCGACGCTGGGGTGGCCGTGAGTGTATCACTGCACTCCAGCCTGGGTGACAAAGTGAGACTCCAACTCAAAAAAAAGAAAAGAAAAAGAAAAAGTTTCTAATAATAGTTGTTTTATCACCTTGAATTCTAGGGGATAACCGACTGTGATTCTCCAATAACAGATTGCTGATTTGCAAATAGCTATCTACACCTGCCAGTACCACTGAGTTTTACCAGTGGGGATGCCTTTGGCTGGACATCCTGGTGGTCAAAAGAGGCTGAGCAGAAGATTTTTCTTTTTCTTTTTTTTTTTT
>NW_007260589.1:977471-978241 GCF_000164805.1 Carlito syrichta
CAGGCGCGTCTTGAACCCGCGGGCTCAGGCAATCCACTCACCTCAGCCTCCCAAAGGCGCGGGATTACAGGCTGAGCCATGGAGCCCGGTTTAGAAGATTTTCTAATGAGCAGAAAACTTTCTAATCACAAGCCTCTCTGGGAAGAAGAGGTCCTTCCCAGAAATGAGAACTGCAGACTTCCCTTCAGTCTCATTGACAAAAATGAGTATCTTTGCCCCTAAGCCAAGAGGATTAAAATGGCCACAGCTAGTTCAGAGACTAATTGAATTTCTGCCCAACCTTAGCCCCTCCCCTCAGGCCGGGCTGGGGTCACTTTCCATGAGCACGTGGCCTAAGAACTTAAAATTGGGGCAATTCGAGCAAGGAAAGATGGAGAAGGATGCATTTGGGTAAGAGGTTGATAGTCTCTGCTACAGTCAAGGGGTGGCTGTGAGGGGAGGAACACGAGACAGAGACATGGGTCTCTGGGTTTGATGAGAAGACTGAGAACAAAATGTTGACTGAGCACAGTGGCTCAGGTCTGTAATCCCAGCCCTTTGGGAGGCGGAGGCTGGAGATCGCTTGAGGCCAGGAGTTTGTGATCATCCTGGAGCAACATAGCAAGACCCCTCTATTAAAAAAATGTTTTTAGCCGGGCTCAGTGGCTCAGCCTGTATGTAATCCACGCCTTTGGGTGGCCGAGTTGAGTGGATGGCCTGAACCCGCGGGTTTGAGACCCACCTGGGCAGCGAGACCTCATCTCTACAATAAATCAAAAAATCAGCCCGGC
>NW_007260589.1:978534-983531 GCF_000164805.1 Carlito syrichta
CCATGAGTGTGCCACTGCACTCCAGCCTGGGCGATGGAGTGAGACTCCAACTCAAAAAAACTAAAAGAAAAAGAAAGTTTTTAATAATACCTGTTTTAACCACCTTGAATTCTAGGGGATACCCGACTGCATGATTCTCCAGTAACAGATTGCTGGTTTGCAAATAGCTATCTACACCTGCCAGTACCACTGAGTGCCTGTAATTATAGCACTTTGGAAGGGAGGCAGAGACAAGAGGATAACCAGAGCCTAGGGGCTCGAGACCAGCCCGGGCTACTTGGCGAGACCTCGTCTCTACAATAAATCAAAGAAATTAGCCGGTCGTGGTGGTGCATGCCTGTGGTTCCAGCAACTTGGAAAGTTGAAGCGGAAGGATCGCCCGAGTCCAGCAGGTAGAGGCTGTGGTGGCCGTGAGCATGCCACTGCACTCCAGTCTGGCGACAGAGTTAGACTCCAACCAAAAAAAAAAAAAAAAAGTCAACAATTCCTAATTAAAATTACTTTCTTGGTAGCAGTTTCTGATTCTTAAACATTTACCTTGTTGGCTTTATCCAGTTTATTTGTTTGTTTGTTGGCTATACATGACATTATTGGGAAAATTAGTAAAACCTGAATAAGACCAGCATATTTGATCATTGTACTGATGTTAATTTCCTGATCTTGCAAATGTTCCCAGGGTTACTGAGAGTGGCCTTTTACAGGAAATATACTTGTACACTGAAGAGTTTCAACGTGGCTGGGCTGTGGCCTCAACTGCTTGGTCAAACATCAATCTAGATGTTGCTGGGAAGGTATTATTTAGACATGATTAACATTTAACTCAGTAGACTGAGGAGAGCCAGTTATCTGCCATAATATGGGTGGAACTCATTTAATCAGTTGAAGGCTTTAAGAACAGACTGACCAGGCACAGTGATCCCAGCCCTTTGAGAGGTGGAAGTGAGCCCAAGGGTTTAAGACCAGCCTAGACAACATGGTGAGATCTTGTCTCTATGATTAAAAAAAAAAAAATTAACCAGGCATGGTGGCACACGCCTGTAGTTCCAGCTACTTGGAAGGCTGAGGCAGAAGGATCACCTGAGCCCGAAGGATCACCTGAGCCCAGCAGGTCGAGGCTGCAGTGGCTGTGAGCGTGCCACTGCACTCCAGCCTGGGTGACAAAGTGAGACTCCAACTCAAAAAAAAAAAAAAAGAACAAAGACTGAGGTCTCCTGAAGAAGAAATTCTCCTCAAAACTGCAACATAGGACCCCTGTTTGAATTTCCAGCCTGCTGTTCTGTGGAATTCAGGTTCAAGCATGAAACATTCACTTCTTTTTTTTTTTTTGAGTTGGAGTCTCAGTGTGTTGCCCAGGCTGGAGTGCAGTGGCACACTCACGGCCACCACAGCCTCGACCTGCTGGGGTCAGGCGATCCTTAGGCCTCAACCTTCCAAGTAGCTGGAAGTACAGGCATGTGCCATCACGCCCAGTTAATTTTTCTTGATTTATTATAGAGACAAGGCCTCACCAAGTTGCCCAGGCTTGTCTCGAACGCGTGGGCTCAGGTAATCCTCTTGCCTCAGCCTCCCAAAGTGTTGGGATTACAGGCTTGAGCCACTGTGCCTGGCCAGAACATTCACTTCTACCTGAACTGCCAGTCGACTTGGCAACCCAGCAACCCCATAGGCCGACTCTGTAAACATCTATCTTCTTTCTTCTTTCCTTCCTCCTTCTTCCCGCTCCTTCTTCTCTTACACACACACACACACACACACACACACACCCCTTGTCTGAAGAACCCTAACCCCTGACTAATACAGGGATCAATGGCATCATATTTTCAACTTAGTCTCGAACATTAACTCTTAGGGAATCCAGTCAGGCGAGGTGGCTCACGCCTGTAATCCCAGCACTTTGGGAGGCCGAGGCAAGAGGATTGTCTGAGCCCAGCGATTTGAGACCAGGCTGGGCAACTTGGCCAGACCTTGTCTCTACAATAAATCAAAAAATGAGCTGACCATGGTGGCACGTGCCTGTAGTCCCTGCTACTCAGGCAGCTGAGGCAGAAGGATCACCAGAGCCCAGGGAGTCAAAGCTGCTGTGAGTTTTGACTGTGCCACTGCACTCCAGCCTAGGCGACAGAGTGAAAATCTGACTCCAAAAACAAAAGCAAAACAAAACCAAAAAAACCTCTTAGGGAATCTGGGTGATAGGTAATGGGAATTCTTTGTACAATTTTTGCAGTGTTTCTGTAATTCTGAAATTATATCAAAATCAAAAGTGAAAAGAAAAGCAAAATTTATTTGAAATCCAGTCTGGAAGGTAGCTTTTCTCTCTCTCTCTTTTTTTTTTTTTGAGTTGGAGTCTCACTCTGTCGCCCAGACTGGAGTGCAGTGGCCGCTCCCGGCCACGGCAGCCTCGACCTGCTGGGCTCCGGCGATCCTTCCGCCTCAGCCTTCCGAGTAGCCAGAATTACAGGCACACGCTACCACGCCTGACTGATTTTTTTTTATTTATTGTGGAGATGAGGTCTGGCCCAGTTGCCCAGGCGGGTCTCGAGCCCGCGGGCTCAGGCAATCCACTCACCTCAGCCTCCCAAAGCGCGAGATTACAAGGCTGAGCCACCAAGCCCAGCTAGGTAGCTTTTCTCTTTACACAAGCATGTAGACTTGAATGAGTTCCCAAGGTAGGTGACAAAGGCCCATTTAGCCATAAAGCAGCTGAAATACTGTCTCCCTCCCTGCAGGGGATTGAATAGGAAGAAGGTAAGACTCTGTCAATAGTGATTCAACCAGAAGGGGAAACATTCCAATTGAATAACAGATTTTAATTCACTTTTACATGGGTGGAAAAAATATTGCATGGTTGTTCAATATCAAATTGCCAGTAAGAAAAATTGGAAACAAAGCAAGACTGTGGGAAAGAACAGTTGATAAGAAACCAAAGCCAGGAGCGGTGGCTCACACCTGTAATCTCAGCACTTTGGGAGGCAGAGGCAAGAGGATTGCCTGAGCCCAGGGGTTTGAGAGCAGTCTGGGAAATTTGGGGAGACCTCAACTCTGAAAAAACAATTTAGCCAGGCTTGGTGGCACATGCCTGTAGTTCCAGCTATTTTGGGAGGCTGAAATGGAAGGATGGCCTGAGCTCAGCAGGTCGAGGCTGTGGTGGCTGCAAGCATGCCGCTATACTCCAGCCTGGGCAACAGAGTGAGACTCCGAATCAAAAAAAAAAAAAAAAAAAAAAAAAGAAATACCAGAGAGAAACAAATGGAATCTTAAGCAGTGTTGTTTTTTTTTTTAAATATATGCCACTAAAGTTTTTTTGTAAATGTATAAAACTGAAGAGCCAATATCAAGTTGCTAATTTTTATTTATTTATCTGTGTTATTTATTGAGTTTCAGTCTCACTCTGTCACCCAGGCTGGAGTGCAGTGGCACCATCATGGCTCACCACAGCCTTGACCTCCAAGGCTCAGTTGGTTCTTCTGTCTCAGCCTGAAGAGTATCTGGGACTACAGGTGTGTGCCACCACACCCAGCTAATTTTTTTATTTTTTATTTTGTGTAGAGACGAGGTCTCCCTATGTTGCCCAGGCTGGTCTCGAATTCCTGGCCTCAAGCAATCCTCCTGTCTCGGCCTCCCAAAGTGTTAGGATCACCGGTATGAGCCACCGCGCCCAGCCCTAAAGTTGTTAATTTTTATATTTGCCAAGTGAAGGCATGAAAACACACACACACACACACACACACACACACACACACACACACACACACACACACACACACACAAACACATACAAAGTCACCCAAGCCATTACTATCCACTGCTATAATAAATAAAAGGTAGACACTAATTACAGGATTGTAAACATGTAATCACTCTGGCAGGATATCCTCATTTCACTGAGGACCATCCACGTGGGCTCTAGCTTTGGGGTCTTGGCTGAGCCTGTGTAAGCAGCTGTGTCTCCCCTGGTAGCCTGTAAGAAGCCTGCCAGAGAGCCCTAAGCCACTTCCTCTGCTGTGACCTTGGCTCTTCCGGGAGTCACTTCCCTTTGTCCCCATAGTCGATCTAGGTAAGCCCTGACTGTATCCAGGCTCCAGCACCCCTTGCCCAAGGGCACCCTTACAGACGGGACCCGTGGCACCCACCTCCACTCACCTCCATTCGTTCAGCTGCCAAGTTTCTGATTGTTTTTTTATCACCAGCTCTGCCCTTCGCTAATGTTTACACTCACTTATCTGTTTCTGGTGGGTGTGGTGTTTTTTTTCCTATTCACCAGATTCATGACCTCACCATTGCTTCTCATAGATTTTCGGGCAGGGGTGGGAATGGATGAGTAGCTGTTTCTGCGTCTCTAACTTGTGCGGCCGGGGCCTCTTACCCTCACAGGGAATGGCTGGTCTGGCTACAACCATCCTGGTGGGATCCGTGCCATTCCTTTGAGCTTTGTCGAGGCTCTTTCCTGACCCATGGTCTTTGGGGTGAAGACCAAGGTGACTCACCTCCTGGTATCTATAAGTGGAGAGCATGGGATACATTAGAACGTGCTTGGAGTCAAACAGAACCATGTGCGGTCTGCTCTGTCCTCTGTTTTTTGTTTGTTCGTTTGTTTTCCAAGTTGACATCTCACCCTGTCACCCAGGCTGGAGTGCAGTGGCACGATCATGGTTCACCTCCTGGGCTCAGGCGATCCTTCCACTTCAGCCTTCCAAGTAGCTGGGACTATAGGCATGCACCACCACTCCCAGCTAATTTTTTGATTCATTGTAGAGACGAGGTCTCACTGTGGTTGCCCAGGCTGTCTTGAACTCCTGGGCTCAGGCAATCCTCCTGCTTCGGCCTCCCAAAGTGCTGGGATCACAGGTGTGAGCCACCACGTCCATTCTCAAGGAGTGCTGATTTTATAACAAAGTGTTCAGTGACATGAGGTCTTGACTGCATACTCATTGAGTCATGTCTATTCTATTCTATTCTATTCTATTCTATTCTATTCTATTCTATTCTATTCTATTCTA
>NW_007260589.1:983834-989096 GCF_000164805.1 Carlito syrichta
TTTGGTTTATTGTAGAGAAAAGGTCTCGTCATGTTGCCCAGGCTGGTCTCGAACCCCTGGGTTCAGGCAATCCTCTCACCCCTGCCTCCCACAGTGCTGGGATTACAGACGTGAGCCACCATGCCCAGGCTTGACAATCTTTCTTTCTTTCTTTTTCTTTTTCTTTTTTTCCTGAGTTAGAGTTTCACTCTGTTGCCCAGGCTGGAGTGTAGTGGCACACTCCTCAGCCTTCTGAGTAGCTGGAACTATATGCACGTGCTACCACACGCAGCTAATTTTTTATTTTATTATAGAGACGAGGTCTCACCATGTTGCCCAGGATGGTCTTGAACTCCTAGGCTCTGGCAGTCCTCTGGTCTCTGGCTCCCAAAGTGCTGCCATGAACCACCGTGCCCAGCCTGGACTATCTTTCTTCAAATGGAATTTAAGAGTCCCTTGAATTGGGAGGTATACAAAGCCCAGGATATACATGGTGCATCTTTCTAGGGCACCAAAGATTCTGGGAAGAACAAGCTAAATAATTGAATTTATTAGCGTAAAGATTGTTTACGCTAAAATGCACACATATATTATTAATCAGTATGCAAAAAAATTCATGAATTGTTTTTTTTTAAAGCATGAAGTCTCCGAGAAGATGTGGGCTTTTAAGGGTCAGGTTCAGGCTTAGGGGCAGGAAGGTTGTGGCATCAGAAGCACAGGCTTGGAGCTGGACAGACCAGGGTTTTAGGACAAGACTGACACTTAACTAGCTGCGTGACCTTTTTATTTTTTGGAATCGGAATCTCACTCTGTCCCTCCCTATTCACTTAGTCTCGCTCCGAGTAACTTTTGTCTCCCCAGATGAAAAAATCTTCCATGAGAAACGTTTTGCCCATGTGGAAGAGGTGAAACAAAAGACAGCAGAAGCCGGGCTCGGTGGCTCAGCCTGTAATCCCGCGCCTTTGGGAGGCTGAGGTGAGTGGATTGCCTGAGCCCGCAGGTTCAAGACCCGCCTGGGCAGCGAGACCTCATCTCTACAATAAATTAAAAAATCAGCCGGGCGTGGTGGCGCGTACTTGTAATTCCGGCTTCTCAGAAGGCTGAGGCGGAAGAATCGCCAGAGCCCGGCAGGTCGAGGCTGCGGGGGCCGGGAGCGGCCACTGCACTCCAGTCTGGGCGGCAGAGTGAGACTCCAACTCAAAAAGAAAAGACAGCAGAAGCACTAAAAGGCAACAACGATTGACAAGTTTAAATACTCTTTTGAGCAGTGGAAAAAGCATCTGGATAGGTGTATTGCATCCAACGTAGAGGACTTTAAAGGTGACTGAAGTTTAAACGCATAAGAATAAATACACATTTTTTTCATAAATAAATTCTGGGCTTTTGAGGGGTTCCCCTCGGATATGTGTCATTTCGCTTCTAGCTCTGATCGATTTAAGGGCTTGGAAATATTTGGTGTGTCCTTGTGTTGGCTGTTGCTGTATTTTCAACCGTCCAACAAATATTAAAAGGTAGGTTGGAGGAAATAAAACTAAAATAGATGTAGCAGCATCACCACTCTCAGGCAATCCTCTGGCCTCCACCTCCCAAAGTGTTGAGATTACAGGTGTGAGCCACCACACTCATTCTCAAAGGGTAATGATTTTATAACGTAGTGTTCAGTAACATGAGGTCTTGACTGCATACTCCCTGAGTCATGTTTATTCTGTTCTATTCTGTTCTGTTCATTTTATGTAAAGACAGGGGTCTCACTATATTGCCCAGGTTGATCTTGAACTCCAGGCCTTAAGTGATCTTCCCACCTCAGCCTTCCAAAGCGTTGGGATTATAGATGTGAGCTGTCGTGCCCAGTCAGACCATGTTTCTTTCTTTTTTTTTTTTTTTTTGAGTCAGAGTCTCACTCTGCTGCCCAGGTCAGAGTGCAGTGGCACACTCATGGCCACCGCAGCCTCGACCTGCTGGGTTCAGGCATGCACCACCTCAACCTCCCAAGTAGCTGGAACTACAGGCATGCACCACCACACCCAGCTGATTTTTTTTGTTTATTGTAGAGATGAGATCTCACCATGTTGCTCAGGCTTAGTTTCGAACCCGTGGGCTCAGGAAATCCTCTCGCCTCCACCTCCCAAATTGCATTGTATTTTATTTTGTGTATGCCCCTTGACTTATTCAACCAGTACTCTACTGAGAAACATTCTATTGGTTTATTTATTTTGCTATTTCTTTTTTTTTTTTTCCATGTGGAGGGTCTGGTTTATCTAAGATGGCTGTCAGAGACTCCACCGTAGAGCAGGAACCAAATAGCAAAGGACTGTGGGGCCAAACGGGGCGGGGATGTCCCGGTTTCAGAAGGTGAAAGATCAGCAGAGATTCCAGAGCATCCAGAACAGTGTTAAGGCTGAACAGGAGAGACCAGGCCTCAGGGAGCCCACCCCCACTCATGGCCGTGGCGTAGAACCTGGCCACCTCCTCCTTAGGGCTGCCTTGGACTGGGTTGGACCACATCTGGATGCAGCGGCCACTCCCTCGGTGGCAGCTGCTGACTTTGCAAGGGTGACTCCTGATTTCACTGCATAGGCCCCAGGTGCGAGGAAACAGAGATGGAGAGGGTGCTCTCCCTGGGCACTCATTATTTCCTGAGGTCCGGTTCCAGCCTTTGTGTCAGTTGCTCCTGCAGGTGTAGCAGGTGTGACCATCCTCCCACCCACACTGATAGTCCTCCCTGCACAGGGGCACATTCGAGATCCCTTCTTTGCACGCACTCTGGTCCACCTGCCGGATCCGGGGCCCCAGGCTGGGGGAGCTCTCGTAGAGACAGGTGTCCTGGACGAAGTGCTGTTTGCAGACAGGTGCCATCTCCCTGCAGTGGTTCCAATGGAGTCTGTACAGGTAGGAAATATCCTCATGGGCTTCCTGGCTGGCATTGCAGAGTCGCAGGCATCTTCCTCCAGGGACTGCACTGTCTACGCCGTGTGTGTCCTCCCAGTTGGCTTTTCCTCGTGGTGCTTGGTGCCCATGCAGACGCTGAGAAATTCAGTCCGGGCCCTGGGCCGGGTTCCCCCTGCAGAAGCTGCCCACACTAGAACGGGCAACACAACTGTGTTGCCATGCACTGTGCCATTGTCTGACACTGAAGGTCTGTCACTGAAGCTTTTTTGCTATTTTAAATTAGGCTGCAATGCCCATGGCATTTTGCACATCAGCAACTGTATGTGCGAGGGAGATTTCTGAACTGGAATTTCTGGGTTAAAAAAGGACATGCATGGCCGGCGTGGTGGCTCAGCCTGCAATCCCAGCACTTTGGGAAGCTGAGGCAAGTGGGATTGCCTGAGCCTGTGCATTGCAGACCAGCTCGGGCAACTTGGAGAGACCTCATCTCTACAATAAGTCAAAAATTAGCCTGTAGTCTGGCTACTTGGAAGGCTGAGGCAGAAGGATCGCCAGAGCCCAGGAGGTTGACACCGGGGTGGCCGTGAGCGTGGCACTGCACTCTAGCCTGGGTGACAGAGTGAGACTCCAACTCGAAAATAAAAGGACATGCATTTGTAAATGTAATAGATGCTTCCAAACGGCCCTTCCTAGAAGTTGTACCAGTGAAGGTATGCTCAGAGATTTTATAAAATGCCCATACAAAGAAAGTAAGGGGACAACGTCCTACGGCCCTGTGGCTGAGGGCCAAGTGAATTGCTTGTACCCTTGCTCTGTTGCAATATCACATCTTGTAGTCTCTGGAAAGCTCCACTGTATACTCATGAGAGAACAAGCATGAGATAGACTAATAACATTTTTAGTATTATCCTTAAAATAGTTTCATTTTTGCCGGGTGGTTCACGCTTGTAATCCCAGCATTTTGAAAGACGAAGGTGAGAGGACTGCCTGAGCCCACGGTTTGAGACCAGCCTAGGCAACATGGCAAGAACTCGTCTCTACAGAAAAAAAAATTGTCTGAGCATGGTGGCACACACCTGTAGTTCCAGCTACTTGGAAGGCTGAGGCAGAAGGATTTCCACAGTCCAGCAGGTCGAGGCTGCAGTGGCTGTGAGCATGCCATTGCACTCCAGCCTGGGTGACAAAGTGAGACTCCAACTCAAAAGAAAAAAGTAAAATAAAATAAAATAAATACAAAAGTCTGACATTGCAAATACCCTGAAAAGGTCTTGGTCTTGAGGACTCCCAGAAGTTTCCAATCCATACTTTAAGAACAGTTAGTTTAGGTTAACCTTATTTTATTTCACTATTCTTATCCCCTATGTATTTAATTTTTGCCAACTTCATCTGTCACAGACTGAGAAAAGCTCATGACAATGTCCTACCTCTTGTTCATTTTTGTTTGTTATTTTGAGGTGTTTTGCTCTAAGTGAATGCATGTAATCTGGTACATACATATTCGAGACAGTTAAATCTTTTAGATTTGTATTTATTTATGAGTGACTTAAAACAACCATTTTTTACTTTTCTCACAAATCTGCAATTTGAGCAGAGCTCAGGAGGTGGGGGGAAGACTCGTCTCTGCCCCCGACCACATCAGCTGGGGCAGCTCACCTGTGACCTGGCGAACCCAGCCCGTGCATACTCATGTGGCTGGCAAGCTGGCACTGTGTCAGCTGGAGTACAGACGGGGCACAGCTCTGGGGACTTCTGTTTTGTTTTCGGGGTTTTTTTTAGTTGACGTCTCACTCTGTCACCCAGGCTGGAGTGCAGTGGCATGTTCATGGCCACCGCAGCATCAACCTGCTTGGCTCAGTTGGTCCTGACACCTCAGCCTTCCAAGTAGCTGGAACTACAGGTGTACGCCACCACGCCCAGCTAATTTTTTGATTTATTGTAGAAACAAGGTCTCGCCATATTGCCCAGGCTAGTCTCAAACCCCTGGGCTCAGGCAATCCTCTCACCTCGGCCTCCCAAAGTGCTGGGTTTACAGGTTGAGCCACCACACCTGGCCAACTTCAGTTTTTCTTCTTGTGGCCCAGGATGCCTTGTAGCATGTGGCTGGGTTCCCAGTGGGAAGCATCACAAGGGAGAAAAGGCTAGTCCATTCCGAATTAGGCAATTACTTTGAATTCAATTCAAACAGTAACATGCTGCGGGTTGTGGTGGCGTGACCTATAATCCCAGCTAGGGAGGCTGTGATGGGAGGATGGCTTAAGACCAAGAGTTTGAGATCAGCCTGGGCAACATAGTGAGACTCCATCTCTAAAATAAATAAATAAGTAAATAAAGATGGAAACAAGCCGGGCTCGGTGGCTCAGCCTGTAATCCCGCGCTTTGGGAGGCTGAGGTGAG
>NW_007260589.1:989386-989703 GCF_000164805.1 Carlito syrichta
CGGAAGCGGCCACTGCACTCCAGTCTGGGTGACAGAATGAGACTCCAACTCAAAAAAAAACCCCAAAAAACAAAATAAATATGCAAACAACCTGGGTGTGGTAGTGCACGTCTGTAGTCCCAGCTATTGGAGAGGCTGAAGTGGGAGGATCACTTGAGCCTAGGATGTCAAGGCTGCAGTGAGCTATGTTCGTGCCACTGCACTCCAGCCTGGGTGACAGAGCAAGATCCCGTGTCCAAAGAAATAAAAATAAAGCCAGGCTTGGTAGCACAGCCTGTAATCCCGCACCTTTGGGAGGCTGAGGTGAGTGGATTGCC
>NW_007260589.1:989723-993851 GCF_000164805.1 Carlito syrichta
CACGTCTGTAGTTTCCAGCTACTTGGAAGGCTGAGGCGGAAGGATCGCCGGAGCCCAGCAGGTGGAGGCTGCGGTGGCCGGAAGCGGCCACTGCACTCCAGTCTGGGCGACAGAGTGAGACTCCAACTCAAAAAAAAAAAAGAGAAATAAAAATAAAACATGCTGGCATCCGCTCTAATCACAGAAAAACCCAAATGTAGTATTCATTTCTATCTCTCTGGTATGCTTTTAGCACATAGGGCTTAACCTTCAAGCCACGGTCAAGTATACTGGGAACACCTGTAAGAACGGCCAGGTATTTATAGCCTCAGGTACAGGTCTTCTGGTGGGCAGCAATTCCCCCGGCCCCCCGCCTTCCAGCCCACTTCTACTGCACCGTAGCTCCAGACCCTGGCGCCGTACCCAGTTGCTGCGCCGTTTGCCTGGACGTATTTTCTCCCACCCAAATCTACTCCAGCTGGTTTTACGCTTCCCAGACCCCAGCCCGACAACTAAGCATGAATCTGGGTTACCTCCTCTGCTTGATTTGGCTTTCTGGTGATAGTCTGATGGTTTCTAGAGTCGTGAACGTTTAGCATTAGAGACGGGCTCTTCCCCTAGTAACATTTCCTGAGCTCAGTGGAACTTTTTCCTGTGGATTGGACTCCTCCGGGACACTTCCTGCCCTGCCTTGATACCAGATATGTCTGCTCCTCCCTCTCCTGCTATGAAGCCCCACCTTCCCATTTCCAAGAATGACAGGCAGTCTCAAGGTCCACAGGTCTGGTTTCCAGGTCCAACTCCAAACTGAGTATTCAACTAGGCTAAAACTTGGATTGATCTTTGTGGATCAGTCCCTGATAGGGCATCTTACAGAATTCAGGTGACTGTGGTAGCTGTGTTAGATTTGATGCAGGGCATCCAAGGGGCCATAAGACTGGGTGCGTGTGGGGTAGTATCAATAGGCTTCATACGTCCAACCCTCACTCACAGGACCAAATTCTAATGCCCACAACTGATCTTGGACCTATACATACCTAGAGCAGAGGCCAGGGTGTTATCAAGGCCATCTGGCTCTCTTGCCACTAGAATACCCTGGAGACTAAAATTGTGCTTAATAGGTGACCAGGTAAGAGGTTAGAAGGATCGTGCTGGGTTTAGAGAATCATGCCTAGGAAGTAAGGCATTGGGAAGATTAACCTGACTCCGAGCATCAAAGTGGAGGTGAGTCTATTCTAGAAGCAGAAAATCCAAATGGGATGGTATTGAAGTCATTCATGGGTGAGGCGATAAATCTTGGACTAAGAATGTCACAGTGGCAAGGGAACAATGAATCCACAAGACTGTAAGGAGAAAGACACTCCAGGATTTGGTCACAGGTTAGCTACGGGATCAGAAAGCATAGAGTTCAAAGTTACTTCAGGCTCTGGAGTCTAGAAGGCCTCACTAGAACAGAAAAGTAGTGCCTTTAGGCTGGGCTTAGTGGCTCAGCCTGTAATCCCGGCACTTTGGGAGGCTGAGGCAAGTGGATTGCCCGAGCCCGCGGGTTCGAGACCAGCCTGAGCAACTTGGTGAGCCCTTGTCTTTACTATAAATAAAAAATTAGCTGGGCATGGTAGTGCACACCTGTAGTTCTGGGTACTCGCAAGGCTGAGATGGAAGGATCGCTGGAGCCCAGCAGGTCAATGCTGGGGTGGCTGTGAGCGTGCCACTGCACTCCAGCCTGGGTGATGGAGTGAGACTCAAATTCAAAAAAAAAAAGAAAGAAAGAAAAGAAAATTAGTGCTTTGTTTTGGAGGTCTGACTTGATGTGATGGCATAAAAAGATCAGAAAAACAGCTAAACCTTGAGATCACATCCCTCTGAATGATCCTATAGAAAATGAGTTCCAAAGTACGTTGTTGAAAAGGAAATACATTATATTAGGTATTTTCTATCATCACAAAAACCAACAAATAGCTTTCTTTCATATTATTTTTATTAATACTTATAAAATGATTTATGAAAATATTTTTCTTTTCAAGATATAGAAACTACAATCTTTGCAAAACATACACACCCATCATTGTTACAAGACATATCCTTGAACACACTGTGGACGTTAAGTGTTTGAGAATCATACCCTGTAAGAGTTGGGAGAAGGAACATCACCAACCAAGTACTTAAACCACTGTTGAAATAAAACATGTTTCTAGCATATAGGCCCAAAGGAGTTTAACTTTCAAGGTCCCAGAGCTTCTTTCATTGTGCAAGATAAAAGATTAGGAAAGCGTTCCCTGAGAGTTAATCCACCTTAGATAGCTCAAGTAGGGGTTTATTTTCCACACTTCGTCATGGAACTAAGGGAGAGAAGGCCATGGAAACTCCGCGTGGGCTGGTCTCCACCCTGCCATCCCTACCTGTCGAGCAGGGATCCATAGATGTCCAAGCACGGCTTCAAAGGTGACATCTAAGACATCTCTGAATTCTAAAATGCTCTGCTTCTGTAATTATCTAAGATATTTGCAGAAGGGTGCTTTTGTCATCTAAATTCCAATGCTGCCAATTAAAGACAGAGAGAACTCGCCTAAAGAGACTTCATTTAGGATTTGTCAGGTGGAATGCATTTGAGAAAATCAGCAAGCCAAACATTCCGCCTTCGAATTATTGGAAAAGATTCTTTCTCAGCCAGGCATAAATCCCAGAAGCCAGGTTCCTCTTTGCTTTGGAAAAACCAGGAGACGGTGGGAAAGGAGCCCATAGCCTTTCAACTCCCAAGCTTAAGACACTAATAGGCGCCAAGTCTGACACGTAAGAGCCAGAGGCTACTGCAGCCTCACCAGGAAAGGGTTCATTGCCACAAAGAATCCCCTGCACATGCACCCAAAGTCTGCCTCGCAGCCCAAACTTTCCTAGATATGAAATTCTAACTGTAGAATCTTGGCCTGATAAAGTTCCAGATATAAAACATGTTATTTGAAATCATGACGTTAGGAGCATGAAGAAGTACTGACATTTAACCTCATGCTGATATGCTAGAATTTAACCGTGATTTTTTTTTTTTTGCTATGCAAGTGAGTCAAACGTGGATTCACAAGTCTTTACATTTAGTATGTAACATGAAGCATAATCACATATAATTTCAAAACTATAAAAATAAGTTTCATAGCAGTCCTACAGTTTTAACATTTTTTTTAAATTAAAAAAACACATAGTCCAAAGTTCTCCCAGTTGACTTAGAGGGGAAGGGAGGTACTTATTAGGGTGAACCATTGGAAACTAGGGTTTTTGCGAGTTAAAATAGTAAAATCTTGGCAAATTCATATGGTTCAAACTAGTAAGATCCTGAGAGAACTGTATTTGGTATCATGCTATAAATTCAGAGAATTGGTAGAAAATCACATTTCTAGTGAAAACACTTCAGGATGGAAGTGTGCATCCCGTCATGCCAAGATTTCTCTTTGTCACTTAAAGATACAAAACCTTGGGATGTTAAGGAAAATGCAGTTTTCAAAAAAACTGAGGACACTCAAAACTACAGAATGATAGCTACAGTTGCTAATGACACTGAAACAAAACTGCTAGCCAAACCTGGTGATTTAAAGACTTTTTAAAAGAGGTTATGTAATAAAAATTCCAGCATTAAAATGAAAAAGGCACAAATATGAGTTGCAAGTATGATAGTCATTTATAAAAATCCTTGAAAATAAGGCTAATTCATCTGTATTATAAACACCATGAAGCAGGCACCTATTCTGAATTTTAGCTTTGGCCTCCTACATGGAATTATGTTGCAAAAGAATTATCAATATAAAACTAATTATAGCAGCATTATCAGGAAGTTTCTTAGGCTCTACACTGCTTAAAGGATATCTACAATTTCCTTCCCACCCATATCCCATCAGTACCAAAAAATACATTTAAAAAACTACATATATTACTAGTCATACAATTTGGGGTTTGTTTTTTTTTTTCATACAATGAGTTCTCCTGTCACCAGTCATCCTAACCAAAAAAAAAAAAAAAAAACCCAAAAATCAAACAAAAGCTACCCAAAAAAACCACTAGACCAAATAGATCTAACAATGCTTAACTAATTAAAGACATACCAGCCGGGCTCGGTGGCTCAGCCTGTAATCCTGCGCCTTGGGAGGCTGGGGTGAGTGGATT
>NW_007260589.1:993928-1001567 GCF_000164805.1 Carlito syrichta
AGCCACTGCACTCCAGTCTGGGCGACAGAGTGAGACTCTGACTCAAAAAAAAAAAAAAAAGACATACCATATTCTTTATTCATGAAATTTATTAAATATAATCAATGAAGTAAATGCAGAGTTCCAGGTGTGTGGGTGTAGTGTGGTGTGCTGGGTGATGATGTACTTGAAAAAAAAAATAGACATTTCAGCACCAAGGCTTCATTTGGAAGTCTGGTACCATTTCCGAATGGCTACGCCCGTGTTACTGGCTACTACGCAGAGCGCGCCACCCACCGTCCACCACGTGGGCACACTATTAAAGAAAATAATCTGCAAGATAAAAGCAAACACCACATCCATCGTCCTCATGATTGCTACGAGCCCAGCTTTTTCTATTTGGAGAGCTTTCGTGAGAAACACCTGGGCCCCCAAGCCAAAGAGCCCGATCAGTATGAGAAAGAGCCTGTCCAGGCCACAGTAAGGCAGACGCCACTCTCCCAGAACAGAGAGCACGATGCTGCATTCCAGGAGGCCGAGGATGACATAATACCAAATGCTCAGGCAGTAGTCCACGGACTTCCCCATTTTCCTTAGGATAATCAGAGTCACTGCGGCAAGCACAGCGTGTCCGATGGCGGCCAACGTGCCCTTCAGGTGGGCTGAATAGCTTACTTCCATCCCCAAAGTGTCCGAGCCAAACAGAAATGGTGGCCTCACAATAAGGGTGACTCCAGCGATGGTGAACACGGTGAAAAGTGCATCCCAAGGGCTATACTTTTCCTTGAGGAATATGCAAGCAAACAGAGACGTAAACACCGGGCTGCTAAACGTGATAACGGTGGCATCCGCGAGGGACATGGTCTGGAAAGCATAGTATATAAGGATCATGGCGGTGGAACCAATGGCTCCTCTGAGAAAGAGGAAAACTCGTTGGCCTTTGGGGCCTATGAACCCCGTTCTGTAAATGCAAATGAAGAAATGCATATTAAATGAAACTGCCATGTGCTTTTAAATTACAATTTTAAATAAACATTATCTTAAAGATATTAAGTATTCAAAATAAGGGAAGAGTGAATTAATCATAAAATCCACAACTGATATATACCTTTTAGAAATTAGTATTTTCTAACAGCTACTGACATGAAAGTGTTCACAATAAGATCAAAACTAGAACAGAAGTACATAAACAGTATACTTGTAATTCAACAATAATAATCATTTTCCCCACGTATATGTACATATATGCTTGCAAGGGACAAAAAGGGAAAAAAACTGGTTATACCTTTATAGGTAAACTCATAGGTAAGTTGCATTTATTTCCTCCAAATTTTCTACAATGAAAATGTGCCATATTTTTCTTTTTTCAAGTCAGTCTCACTCTGTCACCCAGGCTGGAGTGCAGTGGCATGCTCACTGTCACCGCAGCCTCGACCTGCTGAGCTCAGGCGATCCTTCTGCCTCAGCCTTTCGAGTAGCTGGGACTACAGGTAAGCACCACCATGCCCAGTTAATTTTTTTTTATTTACTGGAGACTCTCCATGTTGCCCAGGCTGGTCTCGAACTCCCGGACTCGGGCAATCCTCTTACCTCTGTCTCCCAAAGTGATGGGATTATACATGTGAACCACTATGCCCAGCGAAAATGTGTCATTTTTATGATAAATTTTAAGATTTAGCTGCCCTGTATAAGAAAACTTGGTCCTGGCTAACATGCATTTTCCATCTCATAAATTTTTCCATAAAAGTTGAGACAATGTTAACATTTATCTTAGCCACTGAACTTGAGACAACTTTTCAGTGTTCTCACAGCATGGAGTTCAAACAGAGGTGAGTGGATTGCCTGAGCCCGCGGGTTCAAGACCCGCCTGGGCAGCGAGACCTCATCTCTACAATAAATCAAAAATCAGCCGGGCATGGTAGCGCATGCCTGTAATTCTGGCTACTTGGAAGGCTGAGGCGGAAGGATCGCCGGAGCCCAGCAGGCGAGGCTGTGGTGGCCAGGAGCGGCCACTGCACTCCAGTCTGGGCGACCGAGTGAGACTCCAACACACACACAAAAAAAATATGTAGAGTCCAGAAAATTATGATTACTGCTATTCAAATTTTTTTCAAGTAAATATCTACTAAGTATCAACTCTGTGTAAGTTCCTGGCTAGTGCAACTCACTGATCTGTGCCAGGGCTGGTCTTTATTAGGATAGCATCTAGGCCCGACATGGACACCCCTGGGTTTCTGGAGTTAGAAATGGAAGTGTGGTCACATCTGGCCCACACTTTGAGAAGCTAAGAATCTTCCATGATAATGGGTCTAAACAAATCAGGGTCAAGGATTTTAAGAATATTCTTCTAGAGTCCTTCCTCTGACATTATCTTTATTCCAAAATGGGGAGATGATTACGTTAGCATCAGTGTTCTGTTAACACCTTCAGAAATTTCTAAAGTTGGTCAGTTGCAGTGGCTCAAGGCCTATAACCTCAGCACTTTGTGAGGACAATGTGGGAGGATTGCTTGAGCTCAGGAGTTCGAGACCAGCCTGGGCTGGCAACATAGCAAGACCTCATCTCTACAAAAAATTAGCCAGGCATGGTGGCATGTGCCTGTAGTCCTATCTACTCTGGAGACTGAAGTGGTCAGATCACCTCAGCCAGGAGATCAAGGTTACCGTGACCCATGATTGTGCCACTGTAACTTCAGCCTGGGTAACAGAGTGAGACTCCCACTCCAAAAAAAAAAAGAGTATTTCTAAAGTCTTACCATCATTTCCTAAAAAACTGTGACTTGGATACATTGACACTGAAATTTCTGACCTATGAATCCAAACAGATTTTCACTTTTCCCACCAAATCCTTGGGATATGGAGTGAAACTCTTCTAAGTGAATCTGTACCATGTAATGAGATCCAAGGAGACTTTGGTGGCAAGTGACTAAAGCTTTAATGGGGGTTTTGCCCAATGAGAGAAAAGGCCTGGCAGCTCCCAGGGCTGCAAGTGATCTCCCTTAAGATTCTATGTATACCTGGGTGTGTGGAGGTTATTACTATATGGGAGAGCATCATTTAGACCTGGAGAGGATGGGGCATGGGGACCAATGGGGTGAACAGAGATAGTTCTCATACACTGTTACAGTCTACAGAAAGCACTCTGCTCATAATACATCTTATTCGACCCTTACAACCACCTTGCAGATTAGAGGACAGACAGGATCATTCCCTTAGCTATGAGGAAACTGAATATGAAAGTTACAAAGGCCTTGCTCAAGGTGCCCCCCCCATCACCTGGGGACGAGTAAATGTTACTGGAATCTTCTGTGTGCCCCGTAAGAGAACAGTCTGCTCTCTCTTTTTTTTTTTTTTTAGTCCCCCACCCCCACCCCAACCAGCCTGTTCTCTTAAAGAAACCTCTGCCACCAGGAGACACTACGGCCTCTTTTCATTTACTTTTTGTCTTCCAAATAGTAGTTATGCCCAAGGAAAGAAGGGAGGGTGGTACGAGACGGGAAATTACACAAAGAAAGCTCTGTCTTCAAAATGCGGGGCAGTGCGTGACTAAATCTCTTCCTCCCCGCTTCATTGCGTGTGGTTTGTGCCTATGGTAGAAACTTCTGCGGGTGGATGCTTGTAACCTTTCATTAATCAGAGCCCAGGGGCATAGAAACTGGTCAATCTATGAAGCAGGGAAGGCAGATACTGTAAATAATTTAGGCAGGTCAAAGATGTGCACACATTTATTAAATATCTTCTACTTGGCAGTTAAAAAATACTTACTTTCTGTATATTATGCAAGGGATAACAACTAGCATTTGGAACACACATCGAAACGCACTAATCTCTACAGCATGGACGTCTTGCACTTTTTTAACAAATAAAGAGCTCACTGAGAAAAGGAAGGCAGACAATAATGTGTAAAACAAGCCAAGTCCAGGACAGGGCGCTTTCTTCTTGGCTTCTGAAAAAGATTAAATTCTGGTTAGTCCTTGCTTCCAAATGTATGTTTTTATCATTTTCACCTAGAGATTCAGAAAAATGGAACGGTGTCACAGGCTAGCAGCTTCCAAATACTGCCTCCTGAGCAGATCCATTCTCTGGACCTGGGTCATTTCCCCGTCAATTATGAAGAACCACAGATGAAAGCAACCATTGAGACCTGCAATTTTTTTTAGACACTGTTTCACCCTATAAAATGGATTTCCTGAGGGGGCCAGGAGGTAGGGAGGGGAGAAAAAAATGGATTTCCTTTGACTCACTGGAGAATCATGCCTCCCTCACAAGTCAAGAAGTAGAAAGCTTGCCAAGACGGTAAGAGAAAAAAAATCTCTAAGGAACACTTGTCAAGATGGCAAGTAAGAAATACTTCCAAATGATGATATCTTAAGCCATCTCACGGGCAAGTTGGCTTTATGAAGAAAGGGTTTTCTGAAAAACAAGTTGTAACTGTGTTTTATGGCTATTTGTTATGCAAGGATCTGACTCCCCTACAGGCCTGTGAAGCCTTCCAGGGCTGGGACCTCAGCTGTCTTATACATGCCTGGTGCATGGGAGATCTTGACTAAATCTTCAGTGAATGGAGGGATATGAGAACTTCTGGAAAGACTCAAGAGTCTGACACTATTGGCAACAGCACAGTCTGGGAAGGTTCTCCATTTTGCTATTTGGAACTGTTCATCAAATCTGCATTTAACTTCCCATGGTTCGCGTCTTAGCTTCCCATTTAGCACACAGACTCCTTGAGGACAGGGGCCCTGGTCCTCTACCCCTCTGATTCTTAAGTGCCAAAACTGCTGTCTAGTCCCTACTGTTGGCTGGATCTGAACCGAGAAACGTGTGCTTTCTCCAGGGTGTCACGTGTTCAGTCCACTCATGACAATCTGTGAGAGCTCTCGACGGCATCTAGTTTCCTACCTAGGGGTAGAACTTGCTTTCAGTCTTACTTCCCTCACATTGAGGGGACAGCAAATCCCCTAAAGGACAGGCCGCTCACTGAGGAATAAATATATTATTTTTCTTTTTTTAAAACTAACACAGAAACAAGGAAAGGATAAGACGGAAACCTAAGTGATCCTCGTCAGTTAAGAGCACAGAGGAACGGAAGGACAGGAACAATCAGTAGGAAAACTGGTTATCATCACAGTCTAGGAAATTCCAGTGTGTCCCTCAGCTATGAGTGTTGTATAATAATGGGTTTTTAAATGCCCTTTTCTGATGGATGTAAGCACCAGGTAATCCATCTCAACATCCTCATATCAATCAGATACCTTTGCCCACCAGTGACTTTGCAATCGGGGCTCAGGTGTGACAATGCACAGCCTTTCCAGGGCATTCTACGGCCTGGCCTTTGTAGTCAAAGATGCCATGCTCAGCAGAGGTATCCACTCCTCCTGTTCTAGGAGCACAGCCGGAAAGACCCTTGGGAGCTGACAGTCGTCTTCCGCTAGGGTGCCAGCACCTTCCACGTTCTGCTCTGGACCTACGTGCTCAGACACTGTGGCAACAAACTGCACACACCCACTCCTCAGCCCAGGAGAAGAAAGCTTTCGAAGACGTTCAAATGAGGTGCCACAAATACATGCCTTGGCTGTGGTCAGCCTTGAAGCCTAGTTTCTGAAATTCCAGAACAGAAGGCCAAATAGAACCGTTTTTCTTAAGAGAAACCCAATCCATACAGAGGACCTCCACCTGCAGAACAGAACGAGAAGATGAAGGACAGAAAACAAGTCCCTGGCCTGTGTTTCAAGTATCTTCTCCAACCTAAACTTGCTACATTTTCCCCAGGAATATTTTAACTTCACAGGGTATATTGGCTCTTTTAAAGACGTAATTCTACACCCTTGACCCCGGAGACCTTTTCCCTTAGAACACACATACACATATTTTCTTGCCCATAAACACTCAAGACTCCTGCTTCCAGACTGGGACCGGACAGATGTTAGAAGGCCTCACTGCATCTGAGTCATTAACAAAGGGTCAGGAGGGTGAGGACATGTCCTACTCTAGCAAACCCAGTCTCTTACTGAGTAACTCTGATTCTGTCCATGGAGAGAAGTGAGAGATGAGCATAACAGAGAGAGGCATTCGCTGATGGTCTATGCTCGTATCTCACTGGGAACAGAGCTGAAAATTTGGGAACTCTACATAATTCCAATTAAGCAAGCTGCCGCAGGGCAATTTCCTGATTGGGATGAAAACTGAAAAGTTGCTCAGCTTCTCCAACCTCTGCTTTAAGCTGCAGATTCATGATCCTGGCTGGAAATGAGAATCACCTGAGGAACATTTAAAACTTCAATTTCCAAGCCACACCTTAGACTCAGAAACAGAATCTCTGTTAACTCCAAAAAACTCCACTTGGGAGCTTGAGAGCCCCTCTAACTCCTTCCAGAAGGATGTGAGGCGCAGGCCCAAGGCATCTTCTCCTTGCCTCAGTGTCTAAGATACACACTGTTCCTGAAGAAAGTCAACAGATGTCCCAGGACGGCTGTGCACCGTCTGCTGAGGTCATCCAAGACTAAGAAAAGTGGATAGCAGTTCCCAACAGAACTTAAAAACGAGCTCTGTTGAGATAACCAGTTACAAGAGGCTAAAATGATGGCGTCAACAAGTTCAATGACAATAGAACAGTAAAGTGTCTTTATGGCAATCTTCTTTTCAACATACAATCTGCTCACCTTCCAACAACTATCACTAAGTCTTACTGGTAGCAACTTCTCTTTGAAGTTAGGTGTCCTCCTTGCTTACACAGGTTTCTCATGTCACCACACACTGCCCAAGTGGAGAGAATTCCTCTTTGGTTCACAAAAAGGGGAAACTTTTCAGCGTTGGCATGGACTGACTCAGCACTCTAGTGGAGTGACATTCCGCCACAGGGTGACACACGAGAACCTGACCTCTTCAGAGGCGGCACATCTGCTCCTCCAGCTTGGGCAAAGCCCTGCTCTCAAGGCACCCACCCAGGCATCCATGAGCAGATGTCTGATCACTTCTGTTTGCGTTCAGGGCAGAAATGGAGCAAAAATCATCTTCCTAGGGTTCTTTCTCTCTAAATTGAGGCACATGCATACAAGGAGTAGCAAAACGTGGGGTGAGATGACAAAGAGTGTCAGGGCCACCCTCAGGGGTGGCGACCCAGAGGCTGAGCTGAGGCAGACTGTATAGCTTTGTCTTCAAGTGGTGCTTGCCTAATTCTTTCCTTCAGGAAACTGCCCCAGGTGGGGTGATCGACTGGAAGGAGTGCGCTTGAAGCCGCCCTCCTGGCCGGGTCCCTGCAAGCTGGGGTCCCAGCCCGGCGATGCCTAGCTCCGTGCCCTGTCTCACCCATACACGCCGCATCTCGGGGGAAACAACCCCAAACGAAAAACCCTCCCAAACCCTCACCTTCCTGGGCCTCGCTCTGCTCACGCGTCGGAGGGGAGGGCCGAACAAGACGAAGGGTTCTTCTCGCCGGGTCCCCGGCTGCGGGGACGCGGCCGCGCCCCCTTAAACCAGGCACGCCTCGTTTCGCGCCGGTGGCTAAGAAAGTCCTCGTAGCCCCAGCCGCGCAAGAAGGGGCGGCGGTGCCCCTCATCGCGGCCTCTCCAAGATCCTGAGACTCTGGGACACCCGCTTTTCGGGGCTGGATGCTTGGCCACCTCCTCCGGGGAGAGCACGGTGCAGCGGGGGCAGCAAGTTCA
>NW_007260590.1:0-1024 GCF_000164805.1 Carlito syrichta
CGGTGCTCACCCCAGTCCCTCCTGGAGCCCCAGGCCCACAGCCCAGGCCCTCTCACCACAAGGGACTCCTGGAGCCCTGGTACCAGAGCCCAGGCTGTTTCAACCTGGGGCTTTTTGGAGTCCCGGGCCCAGAAGGACCCCAGTCCTCTCACCCCTGGTCCCTGCAGGGGCCCCGGCACAGACAGGCCTCAACCCTCTAACCCTGGGGACCCTCCAAAAAGGGGCCCGGCCCTCTCACACCAGGGCCCTCATGGTGTCCCGGGCAAAGAAGGACCCCGGCCTTATCACGCTGGGGCTGTCCTGGAGACTCGGGCCCAGAAGGGCCCCAGCCCTCACACACCAGGACCCTCCTTGAGACCCAGGCCCAGAAAAGCTCTGGCCCTCTCACCCAGGGGCCCTGTGGGAATCCCGGGCACAGAGACCCAGCCCTCTCACATTGGGGCCCTCATGGAATCGTGGGCCCAAAGGCCTGGCCCTCTCATTCTGGGGCACACTAGGAGCCCCGGCTCAGAGCCCTGGCGCAGAGCCCCAGTACTCTCACCCTGGGGCCCTCCTGGAGTTGTGGGCCCAGAACCCCAGCCCCTCCCACTGGGGCCCTCTTGGAAGCCCGGGCCCAGAGCCCCTCTGATTCCAGGGCCTTCCTGGAGCCCTGAGCACAGAAAGGGCCTGGAACTCTCACTTTGGGGCACACCTGGATCCGCGTGCCCAGAAAATCCCCAGTCCTCTCACCCCAGATCCCTCCTGGAGCCCCAGGCCCAGAACAGCCACAGCAATCACACCCCGGGTCCATCCTGGAGCCCAGGGATGAGATAGGCCCAGGTCATCTCATGCCATAGCCCTCTTGGAACCCCAAGCCCAGAACCTTGGCCCTCTCACATTGGGTCCCTCCTGGAGCTCCTGGCTCAGATCCCTGGTCCTCTCACCCCAGGGCCCTCCTGGAGCCCAGTGCCCAGAAGACTCATGACTCTCTCACCCCGGGGCCCTCCTAGAACCCCAGGCCCAGAAGGGCCCTGGCCATCTCACC
>NW_007260590.1:1044-12774 GCF_000164805.1 Carlito syrichta
CCTCTTGAAGCCCCTAGCCACAAAGGGCGTAGCCATCTCACCCCAGGACTCTCCTGGAGCCCCAGGGCCAGAGGCCCAGCATTCCCCTCTGAGACACTGTTGGAGCCCAGGCCCAGAAGGGCCTCACCCCTCTCACCCCAAGCCCCTCCTGAATCTTCAAGACCAGAAACCCCTGGGCCCAAAGGAGCACTGGCCTTCTTACCCTGGGGCCCTCCGGAAGCCCTGGGCAGACATTCCCAGTCCTCTCACCATGGGGCCTTCCTGGAGCTCTGGGCCGAGAATGGCCCAGCCTTGTCTCCACTGGGCCCTCTGTTGCCCCCGGGCTGAGAGCGTCGGCCCTCTCATCCTGCCACCCTCTGACCCTGGGGTCCTCCTGGAGGCCAGGGCCCAGAGCCCAGGCCCTCTCACCTCAGGACCCTCCTTGAGCTTGGTGTACAATGCCCCGGCCCTCTAATCTCGGGCCTCTCGGGCCTTTCCTGGAAACCCGGTCTCAGAAGGGCCCTGGCCAACACACCCCGTGGACCTCCTGGATCCCAGGCCCAGAAGGGCCCCGTGCCTCTCATCTGGGTCCTTCCTGGAGGCAAAGTCCAAGAAAGTTTCCAGAACTCACACCCAGGGTTTTTCCTGGAGCCCAAGGCCTAGAAGGGCCCCAGCCTTTTCACCCTGAAGTCCTCCTGAAGCCTTGGACACAGAGCCACAGCCTTCTCATTCGTGGGCCTTCCCAGAGCACTGGGACTCGAACACTGGGGCCCTCTTGAAGCACCAGTATCAGAAAGACCCTGTGCTTCTCGTTTTGGGGGCCCATAGAGCCCCAAGCCCAGAAGGGACCCGGCCCTTTAACCCGGGCCTATCCTGGAGCACCGGTCCCAGATGTGTTCAGGCCTTCACTCCCCAGGGCCCTCCTGGAGTCCCAGATGCTGAAGAGACCCAGCCTTCTCATCCCAGAGCCCCCTGGAAGCCCTGTGCACAGAACTTTTTCCATTCACTTAAAGGGTCTACTGGAGTCCAGGGCCATCCTGTAGCCCTGGGACCAGAGTGCCAGTCATCTCATTCTGGGACCCTAATGGAGCACCGGGCCCACAAGCCTGGCACTGTCATCACCTGACCCTCCTGGAGCCCAGCCCCAGAGCCCCGGCCTTCTCACCCCAGGGACCTCCTGGAGTGCTGGGCCCAGAATCCCGGCCCTCTCACTTGGGGACCTCCTGGAGCCCAATGCCCAGAGCCACGGCCCTCTCATCCCGGACTTCCTGGAGCCCTGGGCCCTTCTAAAGCCCCGGGCACAGAAGGGCCAAGGCCCTCTCACCCCTGCACACTCCTGGAGCCCCAAGCCCAGAAGGGCATCGGCACTCTCACTCTCGAGCCCTCTGAAAGCCCCGAGCACATAGATTGGCCCACTCACCTCAGGGCCCTTCTGGAGCCCCGGGTCCAGAGTTCTGGCCCTCTCACCCTGGGTCACTCCTGTAGGACCGGGACCAGTGCGCAGTTTTCCCACCCTGTGGCCCTCCTGAAACCCCAGGGCCTGGCCATCTGACCCCAGGTCTCTCCTGGAAACCCAGTGATCTCACACAGGGTCCTTTCTGGAGCCATGGTCCCAGAGCTTAGGCCCTCTCACCAAAGGGTTCTACTGGAGCCCTAGTACCAGAGCCCTGGTCCTCTGACACTGGGGCCCTCCGACACTGGGACCCTCCTGGATCTGAGAGGCTCCCAGGGCTCCGGGAAGGCCCAGGGATAAGAGGGGCTGGCTCTGGGCCTGGGGATCCAGGAGGGGCCCATGGTGAGAGGATCGATCCTCTGGGCCCAGGGCTCAAGGTGGGCCCCGGGGTTAGAGTGCCAGGGCCCTGTGCCAGAAGCACCAGGAGGGCCCCATGGTGAGAGGGCTGGGGCTCTCTGCCTGTGGCTACTGGAGATGCCCAAGGTGAGAGGGCTGGGCCTTCCTGGGCTCAGGACTCCAGGAGGGCCTGGGCATGAGAGGACTGTGGCTCTTCTTGGCCCAGGGCTCCAAGAGGGTCCCGGGTTGAGAGGGCCGGTGCTCTGGGTCCTGGGCTCCAAGAGGTTCATGAGGTGTGTTGGCCACGGCCCTTCTAAGCCCAGGACTCCAGGAGGGCCCTGGGGTGAGAGTGCCAGGGCTGTTCTAGAACCAGGGCTACAAGAGGACCCAGGGGTGAGAGGGCCGTGGCTCTCAGCCCGGGTTTAAGTAGGGTCATGGGGTGGTAGGGCTGGTGCCCTTCTGCACCCAGGGTTCCAGGAGGGCCCCGTGGTCAAATGGCCGTGTCTCTGGGCCCATGACTTCAGAAGAGGCCCAGGGTGAGAAGACCAGGGCTCTGGTCCTGGGGCTCGAGGAGGGCCCTGGGATAAGAGGGCTTCGAGGTGATAGGGCCGGGGCCCTCCTGGAGCTGGGGGAGCTACAGGCGTTTCCCGGGGAGAGAGGGCCAGTGCCCTCCAGAGACTTGGGGTTTCAGGATGGTCCCGGGGCACGAGGGCTAGCACCCTCTTGGGCCCTAGGACATCAGGAGGGCCCTGGGGCGAGAAGACCAGAACTGTTCTGTACCCAGGTCTTCAGGAGGGCCCTGGGCTTAGAAGGCCAGGACTCTGGGCCCAGAACTCCAAGAGGGCCCCGGCGTGAGAGGGTCAGGCCTCTGGGACCAGGGCTCCAGGAGGGCCTTGGGGTGACAGGGCCAGAGCTCTGTGCCCAAAGCTCTAGGAGGGCAACATGGTGAAAGGACAGGGCTCTGTGCCTGGGCCTAGCGGAGGGGCCCGAGTGAGAGTGCTGGGGCCCTACTGGGTCTAGGGCTCCAGGAGGGCCTGGTAGTGATAGGGGCGGGGCTCCAGGAGATCACTGGGGTGAGAGGGCTGGGACCACTGGTACCAGGGATCCAGTAGAACTCTATGGTGAAAGGGCCTGGGCTCTGGGCCTGGGGCTCCAGATGGGCCCCATGGTGAGATCACTAGGTCCCTAGGCCCAAGGTCCAGGAGGGCCCCAGGGTCAGATAGCCGAACTCTGGTGCTGGTGCTTCAAGAGAGCCACAGGGTGGGAAGACTGGTGCTCTGGTCCCGGGCTCCAGGAGAGCCCCAGGGTTCAAGGGCCAGGGCTCTGGGCCCGGGGCTGCAGGAGGTCTCCAGGGTGAGAGAGAGGGGGCTCTTCTGGGCCTGGGGCAACATGAGGGCCTTCAGGTGAGAGGGTGGGTGTTCTGGGCCCAAGGCTCCAGGTGGCCCCAGGGTCATAGCGCCCGTGCCCTGGGCTGGGGCTCCAGAAGGGCCCTGTGGTGAGATGTCCAGACTTTGGGGCCTGGGGCTCCAGTAGTTCCCCAGGGTGAGAGGGCCAGGGCTCTGGGCACAGGGCTCCAGGAGGACCCTGGGGTGAGAGGGCTAAAGTTCAATTCCCAGGGCTCTAGGAGGGCACCAGGGTGAGGGGTCCAGGGTCCATCTCACCCCGGGGCTTCAGGATGGCCCCGCGGAGGGAGGGCTGAGGCTCTTCTTGGCCTGGGGCTCCTGGAAGACCCCTGGGTGACAAGGAAAAGGCAATTCTGGGCTCAGGGCAAAGGAGGGTCCTGCAGTGAGAGGGCAAGGGCCCTTCTGGGCCCAGGGTCTCCAGGAGGGCTCCGGATTGAGACCAATGGGGCCCTGGGCCTGGGGTTCCAGGACGGCACCGTGGTCAGATGGCCGGGTCTCTGGGCCAATGGTTTCAGGAGAGGGTAGGAAGGCCAGGGCTCTGGTCCTGGGGCTCCGGGAGGGCCCCAGGGTGATAGGGCCCTGAGACAAAAGGGCAGGGCCCTCTTGGAGACATGGGGCTCCAGGTGGTCCCTTGGGTGAGTGGGCTGATGCTCTCCAGGGCTCTGGGTTTCAGTAGGGCCCTGGAGCAAGATGGCTGGTACCCTGCTGGGTCTGGGACTTCAGGAAGGCACCGGGGCAAGAGGGCCCAGACCCTTCTGGACCCAGGGCTCCAAAAGGGCCCTGGGCTGAGAGGGCTGGGGCACTGAGCCCAGGGCTCAAGGAGGGCTCTGGGGTGAGAAGGCCAGAGCTCTGTGCCCAGGAGGACCCCATGGTATCAGGGCTTAAGCGCTCTGCCTGGGGCTACTGGAGGGGCCCTATGTTAGATGGCTGTAACCCCTTCTGGGCCCAGGGGTCCAGGAGGCCCTGGGGTGAGAGGACTGTGGTTTTTCTTGGCCCAGGGCTCCCAGAGGGCCCAGGTTGAGAGGGCCATTGCTCTGGGCCCTGGTCTCCAGGAGGGCCCTGGGATGAGTTGGTCACGGCCCTTCTAAGCCTGGCACTCCAGGAAGGCCCCAAGGTGAGAGTGCCAGGGTCTTCCTGGACCCAGGACTACAAGAGGGCCCAGGGGTGAGAGGGCCGGGGATCTGGACCCGGGTTCAATTAGGGTCACAGGGTGGTAGGGCCAGGGTCCTTTTGGGACCGGGGTTCCAGGAGTTACCCAATGAGAGAGAGCTGGGTACCTTCTGGACACTGCTCAAGGATGGCCCCGGGGTGAGAGGGCTGGGGCTCAGGTACCTGGACTCCAGGAGGACCCAGTGGTGAGAGGGCCTAGGCTCTGTGGCTGGGGCTCCCGAAGGGCACTGGGGTGAGATCATCGGGGCCCTGGGCCCAGGGTTCCAGGAGGGCCCCGGAGTCAGATGGCTGGGACTCTGGGCCCTGGCATAAGGAAAGGCCCAGGGTGGGAAGGCCAGGGCTCTGGTCCCGGGGCTCCAGTAGGGCCCCTGGTTGAGAGGGCTTCGGGGCAATAGGCTGGGGCCCTTCTGAAGCCATGAGGCTCCAGGTGGTCCCCGGGGTGAGAGGGCCGGTGCCCTTCAGGGTCTGGGGGGTTGAGGAGGGTCCCAGGGCTTCAGGAGGGCTCTGGAGCAAGAGGGCCAGGTCCATTCTGTTCTTGGGTCTTTAGGAGGGCCCTGGGCTCAGCCCTTTCACCCTGGCACCCTCCTGGAGCCCCATGCCTAGAAGGGCAAAGGCCCTCTCACACTGGGTCCCTCTGTAAGAACCGAGCACAGAGAATTGGCCCACTCTCCTTGGAGTGCTCATGGAGCCCTGGGACCAGAGTCCAGGCCCTCTCACCTTGGGGCCCTCCTTCAGGACCAGGACCAGTGCCCCAGTTTTCCCACCTTGTGGCCCTCCTGAAGCCCCGGGCACAGAGCCCTGGCCGTTCACCATAAGGCATTCTTGGAGGCCCGGTACCAGAACCCCGGCCATGTCACCCCAGGGCTTCATTGGAGCCCCGGACCCAGAAGAAACCCAGCCTTTTCACCCCAGGGCCCTCTAGGGTCCCCGAACACCGAAGGGCCCCAAGCATCTCACCCCAGTTACCTCCTGAAGCCCCAGGCCCTAAAGGGCCCTAGCCCTCTCTTCACGGGAGCCTCCTGGAGCCCTGTGTCCATAAGGACTCTGGCCCTCTCACCCCAGGGCCCTTCTGGTGCCCCGGGACCTGGAGGGTCCCAACCCTTGGAGACCCAGGACCAGTAAAGCTCTGGCCCTTTCAACCCGGGGCCCAGCGGGAGCTCTGGGCACAGAGACCCAGCCCTCCCACCTCAGGTCCCTCATGGAGCCACGGGTCCAAAGGCCCAGACTTCTCATTCCAGGACACACCGGGAGCCCTGGCTCAGAGTCCCGACCCAGATCCCCGGCCCTCTCACCATGAGGCCCTCCTGGAGCGGCAGGACCAGAATCCCAGCACTCTCACTACAGGGCCTTCCTGGAAGCCCGGACCCAGAGCCCCAGTGATCTCACCCTGGGATCCCTCTGGAGCCCTGGGCCCAGAGCCTAGGTCCTCTCACCACAGGGTTCTACTGGAGCCCTGGTACAAGAACCCTGGCCCTCTCACCCTGGAGCCCTGTTGGCCCCGGGCCCAGAAGGGCCCTAGCTGTCTTGCCCCGCTCCCTCTTGGAGCCACAGGCCCAGAAAGGCCCCAGCTCTCTCACCCCCAGCCACTCCTGGAGCCTGGGCCCAGAAGGGCCCCAGCAGTCTCATCTCGGCCCCCTGTGGTAGCCCCATGCACAGAGCCCCAGCCCTCTCACCATGGGACCATCCTGGAGCTTTGGGCACAGAACCCTGGCCCTTTCACCCTGAGGCCCTCCTGCAGCCCTGGGCCCAGAGGCCCGACCCTCTCACACCAGGGCCCTCTTGGAGTTCTAGGTCAAGAGTCCAGGCGCTAACACCCCAGGAACCTCCCAGAGACCCAGGCCCAGAAAAGATCTGGCCCTCTCACCCTGGGGCCTTGTGGGAGCCCCGGACATAGAGACCCGGCCCTTTCAACCCAAAGCCCTCCTGTAGCCTTGGACACAGATCCCTGGCCCTCTCAGTCTTTGGTCTTCCCAAAGTCCCAGGCCTCGAACACTGGGGCTCTCCTTGAGCCCCAGGCCCAGAAGGGCCTCAGTCTCTCACCCCAAGGCCCTCCTGAAGTGCTGGAATCAGAAAGGGCCCGGGTTTCACGCCTCAGGGTCCCCATGGAGCCCCAAGCCCAGAAGGAACCTGGCCCTCTCACCCTGGCCCATCCTGGAGCACTGGTCCCAGAACTGCCTGGGCCCTCACTCCCCAGGGCCCTCTTGGAGCCCTGGGACCTGAAGGGTCCCAGTCCTCTCACACCAGAGCCCTTCGGAAGCCCCGTGCACAAAAATTTTTCCACTCACCTAAAGGCCCTACTTGAGCCCCTGGCCCTGAGCTCTGGCCCTCTCACCTGAGGGCCATCCTGTAGCCCTGGGCCCAGAGCCCCAGCCACCTCGTTCTGGTGCCCTACTGGAGCACCGGGCTCAGAAGTCTGGCACTCTCATCACGTGGCCTTCCTTGAGCCCTGCCCCAGAGCCCCAGCCTTCTCACCCCAGGGACCTCCTGGAGCCCAATGCCCAGAGGCCCAGCCCTCTCATCCCTGTATCTTCCTGGAGCCCTGGGCCCATAAGGGCCCCGAACCTATCACCTTTGGGCCCTTCTGGAGCCCTGGGCACAGAAAACCATGACACTCTCACCCCGGCACCCTTCTGGAGCCCCACGCCCAGAAGGGCACAGGCCCTCTCACCCTGGGGCCCTCTTGTAGGACTGGGATCAGTGACCCAGTTTTCCCACACTGTGGCCCTCCTGAAGCCCTGGGCCCTAAGCCCTGGCCATCTGACCCCGGGGCCCTCATGGAATCGCAGGCCCATGCCTTCAGTGCTCTCACCCCGGAGCACTCCTGGAGCCCCAGGCCCACAGCCCAGGCCCTCTCACCATAAGGCACTGGAGCCCAGGTACCAGAGCACAGGCCGTCTAACCCCAGGGCTTTTTTGGAGACCTGAGCCCAGAAGGACCCCAGCCCTCTCACTCTAGGGCACTCCAGGGGCCCTGTGCACAGAAGGGCTCCAACCTGCTCACTCCAGGGACCTCCTGAAGCCCAGGGCCCAAAAGGGCCCTGAACCTCTCTCCCCAGGACCCTCCTGGAGCCTCAGGTCTAAAAGGGCCCCAGCCCGCTCACTCTGGGGACCTCCTGGGGACTCAGAAATAGAAGGGCCCTAGCCCTCTCACCCCAGGACCCTCCTGGAGACCCAGACCCAGAAAGGCTCCAGCCCTCTCACCCCGGGGGGCTTGCAGGAGCCCTGGTACAGAGACCCAGCCCTTTCACATTAGGGCCCTCATGGAGCCGCGGGCCCAATGGCCCAGCCCTCTCATTCCGGAGCACACCAGGAGCCCCGGTTCAGAGCTCCGGCCCAGAGGCCCAGCCCTCTCACCCAGGGGCCCTCCTGGAAGGGTGGGGCCCAGAACCCCAGCCCCCTCACCCCAGTGCCCTCCTGGAAGCCAGGTCCCAGAGCCCCGGCCCTCTGATCCCAGGGCCTTCCTAGAGCCCTGAGCCCCGAACAGCCCTGAAATTCTCACCTTGGGGCCCTCCTGGATCCCCATGCCCAGAAAAGCCCTGACCCTCTCACAACAGGTCCCTCCTGGAGCCCCAGGCCCAGAAGGGCCCCGGTAGTCACACACCAGGGCCATCCTGGAGCCCAGGGACAAAAAGGGCCCTGGCCTTCTCACGCCGAAGTCCTCCTAGAGCCCTGAGCCCAGAACCTTGGCCCTCTCACCCTGGGACCCTCCTGAAGGCCTGGTCCCAGAAGGGCCCTGGCCCTATCACCCCCATGGCCCTCCTGAAGCTCCAGGCTCAGAGCCCTGGCCCTTTCACCCCGGGGTCTTCCTGGAACTTGGGGCCCAGAAGGGCCATGGCTCTCTCACCCTGGGACCCTCCTAGAACCCCAGGCTCAGAAAGGCCCTGGCCATCTCACCCCAGGGCCCTCCTGGAGGTCCAGGCCCAGAAGCCTCAGACCCTCTCACCCAAGGGCCCCCACCGGATCCCCAGGAACAGAGCCCCAGCCCTCACACCCAGATGCTCTCCTGGAGACCCTGGGCCCAGGTCCCTGGCACTCTTACACCATTCCCTCCTATAGCCCTGGGACCGGAGCCCCAGTTTTCCCACTCTGGGATTCCCATGAAACCCTGGGCACAGAGCCCCAGCCATCTGACCCTGGGGTACTTCTGGAACCCCGGGCCCAGGGCCCCAGTGCTCTCACATTGAGGACCTTCCAGAGCCCCGGGCCCAGAGCCTAGGCCCTCTCACCACAGGATTCTCCTGGAACCCTGGACCGAGAAGGGACCCAGCCCTCTCACTCTAAAGACCTCCCGGAGTCCCGTGCCGAGTCCTGGGCCTCTCAACACAGGGCTCAGCTGTAGTGCTGGGACCAGAGACCCGGCCTTCTCAACCAGGGGTCCTCCTGGAGTCCCAGGGAAAAAATGCCAGTGCTCCCAACCCGGTGCCCTCCTGGAGCCCTGTGCCCAGAGCCCCGGCCATCACACACCGAGTCCCTGCTGAGGCCTGGTACCAGAGCCCCGGCTCTCTCACCCCATGGCCCTCCTGGAGCCCTAGGCACAGAGATCAGGCCCTCTCATCCCAGGGCCCCCTAAGAGCCCCAGGCTCAGAAGGGCTCCTGCCCTCTCATCCTGGGGACCTCGGAACACTGGGCCCAGGAGGTCTCTGGCCCTCTCACCTGGGGGCCCTCCTGGAGCCCCAGGCCCATGAGGACCCTGGCCCTCTCACTTTGGGGCACTTCTGGAGCCCTGGGCCCATAAGGGCCCTGGCCCTCTCTCCCCAGGTCCCTCTTGGAATTCCGGGCCCTTAAGCATCCCGGACTTCCCATCCCAGGTCCCTCCAGGAGCCCTGGGCCCAGGATATCCTCAGTCCTCTCACCACGGGGCCCACCATGAGTACCAGAAACAGAAGGGCCACTACTATCTAACACCGGGGCTTCTTGGAGCCACCAGCCATGAAGGCCCCAGCCGTCTCATCCTGGGGCCCTCCTGGAGTCCAACAGAGAATGACCCCAGTCCTCTCTCCCCAAGGCCATCCTGGAGTCTTGGGCAGAGAAGTGCCCTGGTCCTCTCCCCCGAGGGCCCACCTGGAGCCATGAGCCAGCACCCCAGCCCTCTCAACTTGGAGGCCTCCTGAAGCCCCTGGCCAAGAAGCCTGGCCTACTCACCACAGCCCTCCTGGAGTCCCAGGCCTAGAGCCCTGGGCCTCTTACCCTGGGGATAGAGGGCCGGGGCACTTCTGGGCCCGGGGCTCCATGAGGGCCCCACAGTGAGAGTGCCAGGGTCCCAGACTTCCCATCCCAGGTCCCTACAGAAGCTCTGGGCCCAGGAGATCCCCAGTCCTCTCACCACGGTGCCCACCAGGAGTCCTGGACACAGAAAGGCCCTGGCCCTCTAACCTCAGGACCTCTTGGAGTCACTAGCCATGAAGGGCCCAGCCATCTCACCCCAGGGCCATCCTGGAGACCCAGGGCCAGAGCCCCACACTTCCCGAGGCCCTCCTAAAGCACCAGGATGAGAAAGGCCTAGGGCCAGAGAAGCACTGGCACTCTAACTTTGGGGCCCTCCAGAATCCCTGGGCACAGATCCCCAGATGTCTCACCTCGGGGCCTTCCTGGAGCTCTAGCCCCTGAACCCCGGTCCGCTCACCCTGGGACCCTCTTGGAGCCTCGGCCTGAGAATAGCCCCAGCCCTCTAACCCCAGAGATCTCCTGTGGTCCCAGGCCAAGAAGGGCCCTGGCCATCTCACCCCAGGGACCTTGTGGAGCTTGGGCCCAGAATGGCCCGGCCTTCTCTCCATGGGGCCCTCTGAAGCCCAGGGCCGAGAACCCTGGCCCTCTCCCCTGGGGCCTTCCTGGAGGTCTGGGCCCAGACCTCTGGCCCTCTTACCTCAGGGCCCTTGTGAAGGTCAGGGAACAGAAAGGTCCCAGCCCTCTGACCCTGGGCCCCTCCTGGATCTCCGGGACCAGAGACCCGGACCTCTCACCACAGGACCCTCCTGGAGACCCAGGCCCAGAGCCCTGGGCCGCTCACCTCGAGTTCCTCCTGGAGCCCCATTTTCAGAGCCCAACCCTCTCACCCTGGGTCCCTTCAGGCACAGAAGGGACGGACACTGCCCTCTCTTCCCAGGACCCTCCTGGAACACCAAGCCCAGAAGGTCCTTGCCAAACACACAGCGGGGCCCTCCTGGAGCCATGGGCTGAGAAGGGCCCCAACCCTCTCACCCTGAAGACCTCCTGGAGCTCCGGGCCCAGAGACTCAAACCTTTCACCCCATGGCCCTCTTGATGCCCCTTGTTTAGAAGGGCACTGGCCCTCTCACCCCAGGTCCCTCCTGGATCCCCCAGACCCATAAGGGTCCGGGGCCTCTCACCCCAGGGTCCTCCATGGCTCCCAGGCCCTTGCCCTGGGCCCCTCCTGAACCACTGAGGCACTGGAGGGCATTGGCCCTCATGCCCCAGGGCCACTTGGAGCCCCACAGCTCCAGGAGGTCCCCAGCCCTTTGGCCACAGGGCCCTCTCACCCTGGTGCACTGCTGGAGCCCAACCGAGAAGGGCCCCGGCCCTCTCTCCCCAAGGCCATCCTGGAGCCTTGGGTTTAGAAGTGCCCTGGCTCTCTCACCCCTCTCACCCCATTGCCCTCATGGAGCCCCCAGCCAAGAAACCTGGCCCACTCACACCGGGGCCCTCTTGGGGCCCCAGCCCAGAACCCTGGCTCTGTCACCTCAGGGCCCTCCTGGAGCCCTGGACCCAGAACCCCAGCCCTCTCACCACAGGGCCCTTCTGTAGCCCCAGGCCCAGAGCCCTGGGCCTCTCACCCTGGGGCCCTCTGGGAGCCCGGGGCCCACAAGGTCCTGGCCATCAAACCCCAGGATCCTCCAGGAAACCCAGGCTCAGAAGGGCCCAGGCACTCTCAGCCAGGGCTTTCCTGGAGCCCAGGGACCAGAGACTGGGCACTCTCACCCCTGGTCCCTTCTGGAACCTTGGGCCCAGAAGGGCCGCAGCCCTCACACCCCGTGGCCCTACTGGAGCCCCATGCCAGAGACCCAGCCGTCTAATCCCGGGGCCCTCTTGGAGCCCTGGGCCCAGAAGAGCCCCGGCCTTTTCACCCCAGGGCCCTCCTGGAGTCCCAGGTCAAGAGGCCTGGCCCTCTCAACCCGGGGAACTCCTGGAGCACCAGGACCTGAAAGGGACCAGCCTTCTCTCACAGAGGCCCTCCTGAAGCTCCAGGCTGAGATCGCCGGGCCTCTCACTCCCAGGCCCTGCTGGAGTCCCAGTACCAGACCCCAGCCCTCTCACCACAGAGCCCTCCTGGAGTCCCAAGCCTAGAGCAACAGCCCTCTCACTCCAGGAACCTTTTGGAGCCCTGGGCCCAAGGGCCCTGGCTCTCACACCTTGGGGCCCTCCTGGAGCCCCTG
>NW_007260590.1:12794-14015 GCF_000164805.1 Carlito syrichta
TCCCTCTTGGAATTCCGGGCCCTTAAGCATCCCGGACTTCCCACCCCAGGTCCCTCCAGGAGCCCTGGGCCCAGGATATCCTCAGTCCTCTCACCACTGGGCCCACCATGAGTACCAGAAACAGAAGGGCCACTACTATCTAACACCGGGGCTTCTTGGAGCCACCAGCCATGAAGGCCCCAGCCATCTCATCCTGGGGCCCTCCTAGAGTCCAACAGAGAATGACCCCAGTCCTCTCTCCCCAAGGCCATCCTGGAGCCTTGGGCAGAGAAACGCCCTGGTCCTCTCCCCTGAGGGCCCACCTGGAGCCATGGGCCAGCACCCCAGCCCTCTCAACTTGGAGGCCTCCTGAAGCCCCTGGCCAAGAAGCCTGGCCTACTTACCACAGAGCCCTCCTGAAGTCCCAGGCCCAGAGCCCTAGGCCTCTTACCCTGGGACCCTACTGGAGCCCCAGGCCCTGGGGATAGAGGGCTGGGGCACTTCTGGGCCCGGGGCTCCATGAGGGCCCCATAGTGAGAGTGCCAGGGTCCAAGACTTCCCATCCCAGGTCCCTGCAGAAGCTCTGGGCCCAGGAGATCCCCAGTCCTCTCACCACGGGGCCCACTGGACACAGAAAGGCCCTGGCCCTCTAACCCCAGGACCTCTTGGAGTCACTAGCCATGAAGGGCCCCAGCCAACTCACCCCAGGGCCATCCTGGAGACCCAGGGCCAGAGCCCCACAGTTCCCGGGGCCCTCCTAAAGCACCAGGACAAGAAAGGCCTGGGACCAGAGAAGCACTGGCACTCTAACTTTGGGGGCCTCCAGAATCCCTGGGCACAGATCCCCAGATGTCTCACCTCGGGGCCTTCCTGGAGCTCTGGGCCCTGAACCCCTGTCTGCTCACCCTGGGACCCTCTTGGAGCCTTGGCCTGAGAATAGCCCCAGCCCTCTAACCCCAGAGATCTCCTGTGGTGAATGTTACATGAATTTCATTCATTATATGAGCATTATTTAAACTTTTGATTACTTGTATCAGTTGCCCTAATTTTTTTGTCTTTTGTTTACCATAATCCTTGCTTTGAAAAAAGGAGGCAGCTGTTAAACCCAAAATTCAAAATCCGAGAGACCACCAAAGAGCCAGCTCTGATGCAAACACACAAGGGTCTTTATTCAGGCTCGAGTCTGGGCTCACGAACAAAGCCGCTGTGGCTTCAGGGACGGAGAGCCCAGATCCAGTATGG
>NW_007260590.1:14035-32141 GCF_000164805.1 Carlito syrichta
TGCAGATCTCTGGGGAAGAAGGAACAGAGAGTTTGGGCTTCAAAGATGTCACCAATGATCGTAATTGGGTGGATGCTACGTGAATTTCATTCATTATATGAGCATTATTTAAACTTCTGATTACTTGTATCAGTTGCCCTGACTTTTTTGTCTTTTGTTTATCATAATCCTTGCTTTGAAAAAAGGAGGCAGCAACAATGAGAAAATGTAAGTACAGATATTTCTGCATGTTCTTGATCTATGTAGATGTAGACTAATCTATGGATGTGGGGACAGTTCATCTTAATCAAAAGATTCAGTTTTGGTTATATTTTTAGTAAACATTGCCATGTTTAGTATGAAATGGGAAGAAACAATTGTAAATGAATGACCTAGTGCCTGATTTTGGGAATTTTTAAAGAGAAATTTCCATTTGTCTGCTTGGACTAGGCCTTTTGCAGTGACTTGCTTGTTTTTATCAGTTTATGAATGCAGTGGACTTTCTAGGGCAAAGTAGAGATATATTTATATATCTATGATATAAATTAGTTTTAAAGAAGGTGTTCTAAATTTCTGCCAATTTTGAGCATTTAATAAATTTAAAACAGGTCTCCTATTTTAAGAATAGTAAAGAATATATAACACTAACAGGATGAATCATGTTATAGTATAATAAGGAAGAAAAAAGTAGAGAAAGAGAGTGGTAGATTTCTTCAGGCTGCTCCTGTTTACTAGGACGTCACTGGGGAAAACAGGAGCTAAGAAACTGTATTAAAAGGAGCTCATCATTCATATGTGTTGCAAATGTCATGATACCCCAGGGCTTCTTCCAGGCTGTGTACTCAGCATTGGAGTCAGGGTAATAGTTGTTTTTTGTCAACTGAAGTCAGTAGGAGTGGCTTCTGGCTGAGATGGAATTAATTATTTATCTACTCCAGGTCCAGAATGGTATATTCTCATTTTGGCCCAAGGCATAAAATCACAAGAGCAGCAAGTCCAGTGTGGAAAATATGAGGGGGAGAAAGAAAGAGACTGGACTCTGTCTAGTGCAGAAGCCGATTCTGTAGTACAGATATTAAAAGAAAGAAAGATGGAGGGATATTAAAAGAAGGAAAGAGAAAGAAAAAAAATGGACAGCTGTTCAATGACTTGAGCAGAAGCCATTTATTGGAAGTTACAGTGCTATTTATCCAGTCTCACAAGTCTTTCACGTGAACACAAAGCCAGGTGGGTGAGGGGCATCTCCCACCCACCAGGTGTTTCCTCAGGCATGAGGAAGAACAATCCCAATTAAATCACAAGACATTTACATGAACATAGAGCCAGGTGGATGAGGGGCGTCCCCCACCCACCAGGTGTTTCCCCAAGCATGAGGGAGGAGGATCCCAAAACTATCTCACTGTTTCTCATGCTTGGCTAATATTCCTCAAAAGCAATACAATAATTTCTAACATCATAATATTCCAATGATCAATAACGTTTAAAACATATGTATACACAAAACCTAATGACTAACTTAAATCTTAATTCCTTTCTACTTTACGCTGATTGTACCTACACTGTAGAAACTCTTAATTATAGCCCAATCCAGTTCCTAAAGAATGTGGCCCAGTCAAAAAATCACGCTGGGCCGTTTCTAAGAACAATTGATTACAATCTCTTAACAAAATGGCTATTCTAAAATCCTATATATCTATCTTAATTTCTATAAAAGTTTCTAATTCCGAATCCTAATATATAAAGCTGATCATCAGCAATAAACCTTCTAAAAATAAAACCCAAATATAAACTGTAAATTGTATTAAAGCCAAAACCGCAAATGTAGAAAATGGAAACAATGAAATTTCTAAAGTTAGCTGCATTCTTATTAAACCTCAAAATATCATGTTTGATCATACTTGAACTAACATAATTCACTGACATAGCATAACCTATTCTACAATACTTTCTATGAATAAAATAAATTCAATTTCTTTAATAAGTAGAAAAAATCCTATACTAACTGTAGCTAAAAACCGGTTTAAAAGAATGCAGCCCAGTCCAAAGTATGCACCGGGCCTTTAGGAATGTGGCCCAGCCCAAAGTTCATGCTGGGCTGTTTCTAGTAACTCTAGATAATTATTTATATTGTTAAGGTTGAAACAGCACTTTATATGTATATACTAATTCTACAAATATACTTTTACATCTTAAAAGAAGCTTGTACCGTATTAAAGGCTCCCAAATGTGACCTTAGTTTGAATTATGTTAAGTTTAAAGCCGGAACCACAGTTTGTGAGAAACAGGAACAACAGACTCCTAAAGTAAAACCATGCCTGTCATACTCTCAGAGCTTCATGCTTAGATCATCGAAGTCCCTGCTAGTGGAACATGCCAAACAGCAAAGAAGGGAAGAGGGAATGGGCCATCAGCTCCTGAACTCATCCTAGTGGTCTCAGGGTCCGCAGCCCACCTGGATCCCTAATGCTCAGGCAGGCCTCCATGTCTTACTCCCAACAGCACCCTCCACCTTGACCGACTTCAGGCTGTTTCTGTCCCCTATGACCAGAAGCACATCGACCGACCAACACACTGGTCAAAGAAAGCCACAAGTGTGAAAACAAAAAACAAACCGAGTAGCTAGGTCACAAAACCATAAATGGACAATGAGAGGCAGCCTCATGGCTATCTGAGGAATGGCTCCCAGCCCCTGGAAATCATTCAGTGGCCGTGGCCCTGAAAGCTTCCCTCCATAGTGAGAGGGATGGCAATGGCACCTGCCAGAATCCCAGGGGAGACCCACAGATTCCATCCAAAGGAAGCACCACGAAAAGCATGATTCCTGGCCCTGCCAGCAGCAGGTGTGGCCACTGACTAAGCCCTACTTGCCAGGCCGCTTGCTACTGCTACATCTGCACATTCTGGGACAACCCAAGGCCCCACTTGGTGTTCTTCACAACCTCCACACAGTCATGTTTCAAGCCTGGGCCTGTGAGAAGCCATTTAATCTTTCTGAGCCTCAGTTTCCTCATGTGCAAAACAGGAACAATTCCACTATCTCCCAGGTTGTACTATGGGTAAAATGTGGGCTCGTGGCTGACAGGCTGTAGCAGCATTTTCTGACCCCACAGGGAGGGCCTGGCATGGACATACTGCACAGCACTCATGGTCAGCAACATTCTCAGCTCCTCCTCGGGGTCCTCCTGCCCCAATATGACCTCCCAGCTATAGAAACCAGCTTACATGCTCATGCTACCTAATCATCTGTGTTGATTCTAATCCTCTCATTCATACAACAGGATCCAGGGTAGACAAGGACAATCCATCCAACGTCTGCGCCCACTTGGCACGGTGACAACTCTGTGGACCCCACCCCTGGGGTTCATGCCCTTGAGCTGTCCCTCCCCTGGAGTGTGGGCAGGACACCTGTGCCCACGTCTCACTATACCTGGACATGTCACTCACTGGTCCTAAGCCTCCACCCCTCGTCTACAACGTGAGGACAGCTACTGGGTCCAGCTAGTGGTCTCTTCAATACAGGGTTGCGTGCTGGAGTTGAGATCAGGACTGTAGGATACCACACCACAGCTCTAAGTCAAGCAGCTGGCAGAATGCCCAGCAGGAATCACTTCAACCAGGCAGGTGTTGCCAGTGACAGTTACAGGACAAGCCAGAGACAGAACCTTACTCATCCTTCCCAGGAAAGCCCCTCGGTCCAATAGTGGGTCTGATACATACCCATCCCAAGCATGCAGCCCAGTGGCTCTGGCAAGATGCTCTGCCGGGCCTCCCAAGTGTCTTAGCAAATGCTTTTCCAACGGCTATCCCAAGGAAGGCTACTGGGGTAGAAGGGTGAAGGAATCCAGGAACACTCACCAGATGCTGGTCGTTGAGGAGGTACAACACGTTGGAAGTCCAGTCACCCATGGGGACGAGGTCAGAAGACGTCCTGTACAGATGCAGCACACAGAGGGCCATGCTCTGTTTCACACTGTCTATGATGTCTCTGAAAGACACAAGGAGTCACTCAAATCACGTGGCCTCAATGAGTTGCACACAGCACTGAGAACACCCCTGAGTCTCCAGGAGATGAGAGGCAGGTGGGTCTGGCATGGAGGCCCGATAGCCTGGACAGCCCTCAGGGCAAGGCCAATCCATGCCTTCCCTCCTGTGAGGTTCTGCTCTGAAGGTTTCTGCTCCATGAACCACGAGAGAGGCCTGCTGTGAGGCCTTCACCAGCAACTTTCTTGCCTCTGGAAGTGTCAACTGTAGTTATTTTCCCCTAATGCTGACCATGTGGGCTGACCACATTCAACCCCTGCCCTGGTTCCCTGAACCACACTTCTTTTTTCTGTTCCTGCCCTCCCCCACACTTTTCTTTTTACAATGTGTACTTAATAGCCTACAATCACAAAGGAAGAATGTCGAGGGCGGCACCCTGCCACAGAATTCTGTCTCCCTGGAAATCTCTGCTCTTCTTGAGACCTCTTCAACCTGAATGACAGTCAACCCTGCCTGCCCCTGCCTGTGTCCAACCCTTCTTCCCTGTGCCCAGAGCAAGCAGCGGCTGGTGGCTAAGATGTACTGGTACTGCCCCCAGGAATGGGGCAGCTGAGGACACCCCAGCGCAGAGGGCCCCACCACTACTCCTGAGGCCCTAGGAAGGCAGGGACTTCCACTCCCATCAACAAGCTTAGCAAATGGGAAGCTGTGGGCACTCCCTCCACACACCATCCCACCACAGTGGCCTCCTGCAGGACTCGTGGGTGACTGGCTCTGCTTCTCCCCACAACTACAAGCATCTTCCCGGTAGCCACCCACCTTCCAACCATTATGTGCCCTCACCTTGGAAGCTTGGCTGGGGGAGCCAGCATCCTAGGACCCGGGCATTCTGTCCCTGCCACACAGCAGAGGATAGGCACATGGGGCTTGGGTTCACTGCAGACACAGTGGGTGGCAGATGGCCTGTGGCTCCTCTGCCTGCTACCGACTTGCTTGTGGAGGGCATAGACATGGTCCAGGCCCTGCTTCAGCTCCTGCCTGACCTTGCTAAGCAGTTGGGAGGCAACAGGCCCACCAGGGCCACAGAGATGCCGCAGTAGTCCTCTGCCTTCATCCTGCCTGTGTCCCTACATCTGTGGACAGGATTGACCTGACACACCTACCTGGAACACGCCCCAAGTGAAGACGCAACAGCGGATCTCCGACCAAGGTGCTCCTTCCCAAGCACTGAGTCACCCACTACCTGGCTGGGTGGCCAGAGCAGGTCCTTCAAGGAATCACCTGAGTTGCGGTAGCAGCATGCCTGCCTGTGACCTCTATCCTGTGGGATCACGCACTGGGCAGCACAGACCAGATCCCACGGTCCCTCCCAGCGGCAGGCAGTGTCTTCTGCCAGACCCTCTTCTCTGCACATGGGTCTCGCCATCCCTCCTGCCTGTCACTAGGGACATGCAGCATGTCATTTACTACAGAAACGTCTATCTGCATGCTCCTCCAAGACACACATAGCGACCTGAGGGAACAAGGGGCTCAGGAGGCCTCATTTGTGAACCTGAGGCTGCCCTAGCAGGTGAGGTGCAGAGGGCGCCAGATGGCCCCAATCAGAATCTTCTGAACTTTGTGTTTCTGACCCCCAGCCCCCTCACCCCCTCGGATCATATCAAGTCCCCTTCATCATGGTCATTTGTTCTAGGGCCCCACCACGTGCCCTGCACTCTGAACTCACAGTCTGTGTGGATGGTGTCCTTTGGTGCCCACTCTCTCCTTGGCTGTGCGACTGCCCTTCTGGATGTCCTACTGCTGTCTCCACCTCTGAGATCCCACAATTCCAAGTTGCTACTTCCTCTAAGCTGCTCCCTGGTCTCTCTATAGACTGGCTCCTCCACCCACCTCCACTCCCCTCCCACAATCCTCCTCCACTGTGGTCTGGCCACTTAGGGGTGGCCTCACTCTCTGTTGTGGGCACCTACACAGAGTATGCTGTGGAGCACCATGCTGGTTTCCACTGACAGGGCACCATAGCAATGCATCCTTTGTGACATTCAGAAATGCCTGAGACATGACCCAGGGGCCCATGGGGGCCAAGACCTGCTATTCTGATGCCCTCCCACCACCTCTGCTCCAGTCTGCACTGTGGGCTGAGGGGGATAGGCACCCACTTCCCCAAACCATGAAAGCCCTGCTCAGTCCACTGACAGGCTGTCCTGGGCTCCCCTCATCCTGCTGGGGCTCACCAGACATAGTCGTGCTAGTTTTCCAACTCAGCAGAGCACTCTGGACATGTGCGTGGTGTCGGCCACATCTGAGTGAGGCCCCATGACCCCAGGGCTGCCGGAAACTCATCTAGAGTCAGCTCCTCAGCCCCAAGTGAGGGGGCACAGGTGACAAGAGTCTCAGGATCTGGGGCCCAACCATGTCCTCAGAGATGCTTCTGGGAAAGTGTGAGATGAAAAGCCATGCTGCCCCACAAAAAGACCTGGTGGCTCCTTGATGGTATCCCTGGCAACTCAAGCCTTTCCCAGCCTGGTTGTGGCTGGCAGGGTCCAGGCTCTCCTCTTTGACCTGTTTTTGAAATCTCAGGATACCAGGCCGTGAATGTCTGACTGGACAGCCCCTGAGATCTAGGCTTGTCAATTCTTGATCCCATTTTGGGTTGCATTCTGTCCCCACCTCCATGAGACTGGAGATTGCATCAGGTTGTGAGCTGAGTGGCTACACACCTGGATACTGAGCACGAGGGAGGCATGTGGTAGAGATGTACCTGGTCATGAGGACTTTGTGGATCACCCCGGCAAAGGCCTCGGCCATCTCGCAGTTGTTCACACTGGCAATGCAGTGCAGGGCCAGGCCCATGAAGGTGGGGTTCCGCTGGCCAGGTCGTTCTTGATGACATTGTTGATCAAGCAGATCAGCTCACTGTTCAATTTCAGCAGCATGGAGATGAAGAGGTAGCCCTGGTTTCAGGAAGCCAAAAGAACAGAACCTATGTGAAGCTCTGAGGCCCCGTGGCCCCATGACCCAGCACATGACAAAACAGATACCTCAGCCTTCCACAAACCCCAGCACTGCTTACTGGCCCATCACCCACCATGGAGGGCATGACACAGGACTCACCAGCTTCCACAGAAGTGTCAGCTCTGGTTGAGAACCGAAGGACGCCTTTCTCGTGATGCTGCCATGGGACCACATCTACACAGGGCAAGCCTGACTAGGGTCAACTGTTAGCCAGATTCCAATGGGAACCAGACCCCAAGCACAGCTCACTCCCTGTCACACTGTCCTCAACTCTGGAGGGGAAGGCGCCTTCACTGACATGTTGATTTCAACTACAATGATTTCTGGACACCCAAATGACTGCTGCCTACTGCTCCTGAATCTGTGTCCCAATGTCCCAGCCAGTCCTGTGTCACTCTTCGCAGTCATCCACATGGGTCGTACCCTCCTCATCCAGGAGGACCATCTGATCATTGACAGCCCAGGTTGACGGTTCCCAGAAAGGCCCGCAGGGCCCTCCCAGCCACCACAGCCCGGCCAGCCCCTTTTCTCACGCCCAGGGCTCTGGCGGGCACTATGTGCTCTGCTGGCCCTGCTCCTCCTGCCCGCAGCCCCGCAGTCATCTTTGCCTCACCCCAGCACCAGCACAGCACGACTACATCCCTCCCTCAGTATATTCTGTGGCACTGGCCAGGCCTGCCGTTCTTTGTGGGGCTGGGTGAGGCTATCTCCCCAGACAACAGCTGCTTCTGGCTCCCAGGTCCTCAAGTCCCCCAAACTAGCACAGGCTTGGTGCACAGCAGACACTCCATAAGTGCTCACTCAGTAAATGCCAAAGCTTAATAAAAACCCAGAGACATCTGGAGTGTGTTTTAGTTTCTGTAAGTTTAATTTTAAAAAAATTAAAGTCACTTTGTAACACTGGAAAAACACACAGAACTCATGTTTCCATGAAGAACAGAGAGCTAAGCCTACAAACCCTGGGAATGTTTCTGTGGGAAGAGCCCTAAGGCTAGGTGCCCAGTTCCTGGTGGGGCGAGGGCTGGGAGGAGACAGAGGAGCACCCCCCGCATCCATGACTCCAGCGTGTGGAGGAAGCATCCATTTCAGAAACTAAGTTGGGCACGGGTCCATGGGATGAGTCCACTCGGGATGGGATGTCAACGAGACAACCTCCCACTCTCTTGAGGCTGGCCTTGTGGGAAGTAGCAGGCCAAATGCAGTTCATTCTGGGCTCATTTGCCACCCATCTAGGCCAACAGGAAAAATTCCAGACATGTCAGACACGAGAGCATAAAGAAAGTAGCAGGACACCGGGTGCAGTGGCTCACGTCTGTAATCCCAGCACTTTGGGAGGCCGAGGCAGGAGGACTGTTTGAGTCCAGGAGACGGAGAACAGCCTAGGCAACATAGTAAGACCTCATCTCTATTAAAGACCAAAAAATTAACTGAGTATAGTGATGCACACCTGTAGTCTGTTTCTCGGGAGGCTGAGATAGGAGGATTGTCTGAGCCCAGGAGGTCAAGACTGTGGGGAACTGTGATCATACCACTGCACTGCAGTCCAGGCAACATGAAACCCTGACTCCAAAAAACTTCTTTTGAAGAAAGCAGCAGGAGAAGGGATGGCCACCTCATGAGAACCAACTCACCCAGGAATCAGAGACCCTCCGTCGCATGCTCCCAAAGGGCTCAGGAGCACTCGGACGGGCTGGGGGCTCAGGAGTGCTCGAACTCAGCACACGCACTAATGCAGGCCTGATATGCATCTCCATGCATGCCACCTCATGGCTCACGTCAGCAGGAGCAGAACAGGAACCAGAGAGTCCCTGGAGCACAGAGCCTTGGGCACAGCCAGGTGCAGACTGCCGTCCTCCGTGCCTCCACCCACAGTGATACTCACTATCTGCTTCTTCGTTTAGCTGTTGGAACTCAGCAGGTTCACAGCCTCCATGTGCCAAAGTCAATGTTGTGACCAAGGAGAAAGATGAAGAACAACTTGCAGATACATGTATTTTTTTTTTTTGCTGTTGTCATCAAAAGTCTTGTCACCTACAGAAAATGTGGAAAAAGGTTTTACTCCAGGTGGAAGGCAGGCGAGGGCCAAGAACTCAGTGGCAGAACATGGGAAGCACAAGTGTGGACCCGGCCCGAGGAGCTGGGCCTCAGCAGCAGGGCAGCGTGCTGGGAGGAGTGACATTTCTAAACCACATGCACATCTGAATTCACACCCTCGGCTTCCCTTTTAAAAACAGACATCAGAACACCCAGCAGTGAGAGCCCGCCCTCGCAAGACAGTCCTGGGCAGAGGCAGCCCAGCCAAGCATCCCGTACCTTACTCAGAGCCGCACAACCCTCGAGACCCTGCAGGAAAGGACTGAAAACATCACAGTCTTTCAAACTGGTCTGTCGCCCTAGGCAGATGAGCACACTCTAAATTATCTGCCATTTCACAGCCATTTTACGACAATCACATCATCACAAAAACAAAACACACACACATAAGACTGAAAGGATATGGTTTCTTTATCCCAACCACAGCCTGTCTGAACACCCCACCCGTGACTGCAGCAAGGCACAGGCAAAACACAAACCAGCAGAAGATAAAAGCCCACTGAACACTTCAACCCAGCCAGGAGGTCCCTCTTCCCAAGGAACTTAACAATGAGCTGCCCTAGAGGTGCTTAAAATGGTAAATGTTATGTGTATTTCATCACAATTAAAAATGTTAATGTCAGTAATTAAAATATTCTTGGGCCGGGCTTGGTGGCTCAGTCTGAAATCCCAGAAATTTGGGAGGCCGAGGTAAGTGGATTGCCTGAGGCTGCAGGTTCAAGACCAGCCCGGACAACTTTGAGAGACATCATCTCTAATGATAAATAAAAAATATCTGGGCATGGTGGCACATGTCTGTACTTCCAGCTACTTGGAAGGCTGAAGCATAAGAATTGCCAGAGCCCAGCAGGTCAATGCTGGGGTGGCTGTGAGAATGCCATTGCACTCCAGCCTAGGCAATAGAGTGAGACTCTAACTCAAAAATAATAATAAATAAATAAGTAAAATAAAAATATACTTTGATATCCCATTATCTTTAAACAGAAAAGAGAAAAAAGAAATTATAAAAGTTTCCCTCTCAGCAAAAAACAATGGACTCAGCAGGATGGCTCACACCTGCCATCCCAGAACTTCGGAAGGCCAAAGCAGGAGAATCGCTTGAGGCCAGGAGTTTGAGATCAGCTTGGGCAGTGTCTCTTCCTAAAACAAATCTAAATGACAAGCAACGATGAAATGATTCTCATTTTTAAAATATCAAATACAAAATTAACTTGAAGATGATGTCACCTAGCTTCAGTCCAGCCTGAGCAGTCCTGGTTTCCTTTCTTTTCTTTTTTTGAGTCAGATTCTCACTCTGTCACCCAGGCTGGAGTGCTATAGTTGGGTCATGGCCACCACAGCCTCGACCTGCAGTCCTTTTGCCTTAGCCTTCCAAGTAGCTGGAATTACAAGTGCCACCATGCCTGGCAAATTATTATTTTTTTAATTGTACAGACAAAGGCTCACTGAGTTGCCCGGGCTGGTCTTGAACCCCTAGGCTCAGGCGATCCTCTTGCTTCTCCCTCCCAAAGTGCTGGGCTGACAGGTAAGAGCAAGTGCATATGGCCAGTCCTGACTTTTGAGTGCAGAGAGGAGTGAGGACATTTATGTGTCAACTTTATTTCTAAATCTCTCACATACAAGAAAAACATTCTCCAGTCACACGGATTTTTAGGGCCAAAGTCAATAATTCTAAACACTTGGTTATAGTTTACTGTTTATGTAAAGCTAAAGAAACAACACAAAATAAAAAGAAGCACAAAGTATTCAAAATAAATTAATGCAAATTTTGTTTGTTTGTTTGATTTGGAGTCTCACTCTGCTGCCCAGGCTGGAGTGGCACACTCACGGCCCCCCGCAGCCTTGACCTGCTGGGCTCCAGCGATCCTTCTGCTTCAGCTTTCCAATTAGGAACGCACCACCATGCCTGGCTATTTTAAAATTTATTGTACAGACGAGGTCTCGCCATGTTGCCCAGGCTGGTCTCAAACCCGTGAACTCAGGCAATCCTCTTGCCTCCACTTCCCAAAGTGCTGGGATTACCAGGCGTGAGCCTCCATGCCTGGTTGCAAATTGACTTTCAAATCTCATCTTTCCACACAGCTGTAAAACCACTTTAAGTTTTAAGCTCTGAGGACAAAGTTTTAAATATTTTATATTCTTATCCTTAATTAAATATAAAAATCCAGTCTCTTTAAGAATTGGGACCTGGCCAGGCTCAGTGACTCAGCCTGTAATCCCAGGACTTTGGGAGGCCGAGGTGAGGGGATTGCCTGAGCCTGCGGGTTCGAGACCCACCTGGGCAACTTGTCAAGACCTCCTCTCTATAATAAATAAAAAATTAACTGAGTATGGTAGTCCATGCCTGTAATTCTGGCTACTAGGAAGGCTGAGACAAAAGATCTCCAGGGCCCAACAGGTCGAGGCTGTGGTGGCTGGGAGCGTGCCACTGTACTCCAGTCTTGGCGACAGAGTGAGACTCCAACTCAAAAAGAAACAAAAAGAATTCGGACCACAGGTTCTCCTTGTCACAAAGTTAAGTGCCACACTGGAAAACATCAGGAGCCTGGTCTCATACCCCATCCTTCCTAACAGCTCACCCACCCACACACTCAGTTTCTGAGGCCAATCTCCCCTGTCTCTGGTCCAACACCACTGTGTCTTAGGGATGGGAACACAGCTATGCCCATGGTCAGCAGGTGTCAAACACTAACTCCTGTCCGCAAGCAGCTTGTAGGTGAAAGTCCATACCCTGAGGCAAGGGCCTGGCTCTCATAGACAGGACTGTCCACATGGCCCCGGACAATTAAAAATCCAAAAGAAGGGCTAAAGGACAAACTCCAGAGTCCCAGAACACGGGACACCACAGAAAAAAGGCAACAGAAGACAAGAGGCAAAAAGGTAAGAAAACATAAGCCAGGAGGTACAAACTTGAACTATTGTTAAGGAATACTGAGAAAAGAGAAGGAAAAGTGAAACAAAGTCAATTATCAAAGAAATAAAACAAGAGCATTTTCTCCAAGCTCTGAAAGACATGAGCTTCCAGAATGAATAAGGCCACCAATTGCCACACCCAGCACAGTCTCTTAAAACTTCAGACACTCTCAGGCATGGGAGGCCGATGTGAGAGGACTGCCGGAGCCCACAGGTTTGAGGTCAGCCTGGATAACTTGGTGAGACCTCATCTCTACAAGAAATCAAAAAAAGCTGTGCACGGTGGCACGTGCCTGTGGTTCCAGCTACTTGGGAGGCTGAGACAGAAGGATTGCCTGAGCCCAGAAGGGCAAGGATGTGGTGGCTGTGAGCATGCCACTGCACTTCAGCCTGGGCAACAGAGTGAGACTCCTACTCAAAAAAACAAAAACTTCAGACACTGCTGGGGATCATGTTGCCCAGACTGGTCTCGACCCTGTGGGCTCAGGCAGTCCTCTTACCTCGGCCTCCCAAAGTGCTGGGATTATAGGCATGAGTCACCACACCTGGCCTCTTCATGTTTTATTAATATAATTTGTTGGGTTTCTTTTTTGAGTCCAGGCCTCCCTTCCGTTACACAACTGGAGTTCAGTGGCACAGTTACAGTTACCACAGCTTCTACCTCAGCCCCCCAAGTAGCTGGGACTACAGGCACCCGTTACCGCACCTAGCAATAATTTTTTTAACATATTGTAGAGATGAGGTCTCACCATATTGTCCAGGTTGGTCTTGAACCCCTGGGCTCACGCCCTCTCACCTTGGCCTCCCAAAGTGCTGGAATTAGAGGCATGAGCCCCTGAACCTGGCAGTTTCTCCATGCTTAACTTAAGACTTCATAGTTGGAATTTTAAGAATAAATAAAGATGTGTTAACTGTAATCATGCTAAAATACAATTCAGAGGGTGCCCAATTTCAACAAAGTTACCAGAAGCAAAAGAGACCAAGTTTCGTGCCAACCACCATCAGCTGATCATTAACCCATGAGTTTGCCATGTTACCTGCATCAAAACTGTATCACTTTGTTCAAGAACATAAGAGTTCAGGCGCATGCTCACGTGGCTCACGCCTGTCATCCCAGCACTTTGGGAGGCCAAGGCGAGAGGATTGCCTGAGCTCAGGGGTTAGAGACCAGCCTGGGCAACTTGGTGAGACCTCATCTCTACAATAAATAAAAAAAATAAGCCAGGTGTGGTAGCACACGCCTATAGTTCCACCTACTTGGAAGGCTGAGGTGGAAGGATCACCTGATCCCAGCACATCGAGGCTGCAGTGGCCGTGAGCATGCCCCTGTACTCCAGCCTGGATGATAGAGTGAAACTCCAACTTAAAAAAAGAAAAGAAAGAACGAACATGGGAAACGCATGCTTGCCAAAGTTCTAGCTCCATCTCTCCAATGGCTTCTGTCACCAGGGTACCTAAGAAACATGCGGCCAGGTGTTTGCAAAGCCCAGCCCCACAGGCAGAGGAGAAAGGGCCACCTCTTGCCCCGTGTCCGGTCCTCCGGCATGACTGGCCTCACAACAAGGGCTCACCACTCATCACCCCGTTTTGCTACAGTCCCAACAGCTCTGCCACTGACATCTTCAGCCCAGTTTCCCACTCCCAACATTTTAGTGTCAGCACATCAACAGGGCCCAAAGATGCAGGCAAAGGCAGGCATGACTCTCCTCCATGAGCACATCACTTGTGTAAAAGTAGAAGCAAATGAAAGCTCTAGAGTAGCTGAGTAAGTAACTAGCAGTACTTGTTTGCTTGGAATCTTTTGCTTGATGCTAATGCCAATCAACGCAACAGTCTGAGTGTACCTCTGTGAGATTGTACTGAGTGAAAAAAGTCAAACTCAAAAAGTCGTGTATCATATGATTCCATGGATGCAACATACTTGCGATCATAGACTTACAGAGAAGGAGAAGAGGTGAGTGGTTTCAGGAAGGGCAGTGGGCATGGCTACAAGGGGTCCAGGAGGGAGCTTTGTGAATATGGGACAGTTCAAGGCCTTGGCAGGATGGATCTACACAATGCTACTGGTGCTACTGGTACCAAAACCATCTAGAACCTCACGTGGTCACACCGGCATACACAGTGTCAATACACCTGGTGGTCTGTACCAACGTGGGCTTCCTGGTGCTGAAAATGCCCTGCAGTTGTGCAAGACATCCCCACTAGGAAAGGCAGGGTGAGGGACATGAGGGACCTCCCCGTCTGTTTCTTTGCAACTTCCTGTAAATCTGTGATTATTTCGAGAAACAGAATTACTTAAAAACTAGCTGGTCATGGTGGTCACGCCTATAATCCCAGCACTTTGGGAGGCTGAGGTGAGAGGACTGTCTGAGCCCCTGGGTTCAAGACCAGCCTGGGCACCTTGGCAAGACCTCATCTCTACAATAAATCAAAAAATTAGCCGGGCATGGTGGCATGTGCCTGTAGTTCCTGCTACTTGGAAGGCTGAGGTGGAGGGATTGCCTAAGCCCAGTAGGACGTGGCTGTGGTGGCCGTTAGTGTGCACACTCCAGCATCTCGGTGACAGAGTAAGACTCCAACTCAAAAAAAAAAACAAAAAAACTGGACCTAACCAAAAAGACTAGAAATTTTTATGACAATTTTAAAAAGAGAAACAACTTATTAACTCCCACACACTGCACTCATTAGCCAAGTTCAGCGGCTCCAGTTGAAGTCAATCAGAAAGGCTTCAGTTAACTGTCGGAGACACTGAATCCATTGTTACCTGAGCCACAAAGAACACAGCTGTGAGTGGCACAGCACAGGCACCTTTCAACTCCTCCAGCTGGCTGGAGTGGGTGACCCGTGGGTACGCAGACACACAGCAAGGCACCATCCATCCCCATGGGTGCCTCTCCCATGCCTCAGCTACTCACACTGGTCCTAAAGGGGAAACCGAGAAGCCAGGCAGAAAGCTAGAAAGAAGCTGCCATTTAGAGTGATGCAGACCTTGATGACACCTCAATAATTCTACCCCTTTATCTGTCAGTTGAGTAAACTGAGGCCTGTGGCCAGTGGCTTCTGGTCATAGTGCTGGTATGAGACAGGTTCAGGGTCCAATGCCTCAGCTCCAGCTGTCCCCTCAGAGGCAGGCTGCTCACCTCTCCCCAGGACAGGGCAAGCACACACAATCCAGCAGCTGGGAAGGGGGAGTCAGGTCAGCCCAGATCAAGCCCCAGGAGCTCTGCCATACCACCTCCAGCAACAGCCACACTGTCTACAACTCCCTCTGTTCCTCGCACACCTCTGTTCTCCCCTGAAGCACCTCGGGTGGAACCAACATCCTCCAGGAAGAGGCTTCCCCAGCTGGTTCACCCACCCATCCCCACGCACGGCAGGCTGGGCGCCGAGACAGAGTAGGAAGGGTGTGCAGAGCAAGACAGGCCCACCCTGGGTAGCTCCCAAGCAGCACAATGGCACTTAACCCAAAGCTCCGATGGAGGGCTGGAGCAGGGGCCTCAGCCCCTGATGGCCGCCAAACAAGAGGCTGAAAAGCGTTCCAAGGAAGGGGCTGTGTTCAACAGAGACTCAGCTCCCCAGGAAGGACCAGGCACTCTTCTCACAGCTCCTTTAGGGGAGATTAGTCCTCAGTTCACACCCTGTGGTTCAAGTGGAGACAACTTTGCCCCTCAGAGGATATCAGACAACATCTGGGGAAACTCTTGGTGGTCACAACTTAGGCCAAACATCCTAGGAGGCACAGGACAGCCCCCCATGACAAGGATGATTTGATTCAGCCCCAATGTCAGCTGAGGTGGAGAAAGTCTGGCCCACACAGTGCATACACGAGGATGTACAGAGCACAGTGGCCCATGTCCACAGGGATCCGTGCTCAGGCCCTGATGGGTGCCTGGGACCTCAAGCAGCACCAAACCCTGTGGATGTTGTTCTCCCTACACACACCTGAGACAAAATTAAGACTACAAAATAGGCACAGCAAGATATCAACAGCAATCATACAATGGGACAACACTGGCAATATGTAGCAAGAAAGGCGAGGGGACTGAGCTCTCTCTCTCTCCCTTCCTTTACTGCAGTCACCCACCTTCAGACCACAGTCCCCTGTGGGTACCTAAAACGGCGAGTGGGAGTCTGCAGTGCTGTATCACCATGCAGCAGGCACCATCCCATCAGGTGCACCTGGCACAGAGCATACACCTGAGAGGCGACTAGTTGCTCAGAACACGACCCTTAATGTCACCGTCCTGCCAGATGCAACTTTCTTCAAACATAGAAGGATAGGCCAGGCTCAGTCTGTAATCCCAGCACTATGGGAGGCCGAGTCAAGTGGATTGTCTGAGAACATGGGTTTGAGACCAGCCTGGGCAACTTGGTGAGACCTCCTGTCTACAATAAGCCAAAAATCAGCCGGGCGTGGCAGTGCAGGCCTATAGTTCGGGCTATTTAGAAAGCTGAGGTGGAAGGATCGCCGGAGCCCAGCGGGTTGACACTGGGATGGCCATGAGTGTGCCACAGCACTCCAGCCTGGGTGACAGAGTGAGACTCCAACTCAAAAAAAAAAACCCAAGATAGACATCATAGCTGATGTACAGTCAGTAAGGCTTTATCCAAGGGTTCCCTTAACAAGTAATGGGCACACCTAGTTCTATAAAATGCATGCTGATTGTGCATAGTATTATCTTGAAAATTTCATTATGTGACAAAGAAAGGGCAAAAAAGAATGCTACCCTACTCATAAGAGCATTCATCTGAGGGTGGCCCCCCGCACAGTCGGGCTTTCACTGTCACCCAGGCTGCAATGCAGTAGTGTGATGCCATGTCACCACAGCCTCGACCTCCTGGGCTCTGGTGACCCTCCAAACTCAGCCTCCCAAGTCGCTGGGACTACAGGGAGGCACCACCACACCCAGCTAACTTTTGTGATTTTTTGGAGAGTCAAAGTCTCGCTATTTTGCCCAGATTGGTCTCCAACTCCTGGGCTGAAGTCATCTTCCCTGCCCTGGCCTCCCAAAGTGCTGAGGTTGCAGCACGACCCACCACGCCTGGCCTGTGGATATGTTTCTACACCTGTTTTTTTGCAGAGCAGGGGAAAAGACAGTCGAACCAACCCCCCAGAGAGCTTGGCAGCACCTGCCTCTCTGGCCCCTCCACCCAGCCTAAGGAGGTGAGGGATCTTGGGGAAGGTCCAGTACAGCGGTGTTTACCAGCTGACACAGCCACAAAGGTTCCTCAAAACATACCTTAAACCTAGCACAGCAAAAGCCACCAAGGCCACCGCTTGCTGAGAAATAAGGAAAAAATAAACACAGGAGATAGGAAACCAGCTTCTCCCTCCTTAGTTTAAAAAAGGGGGCTGCCTTCGGACAACCTCAGGAGGCAATGGGGCCCCCACCCTACCCTGCAGGGACTCCTCACAGGCCAGGCTTCCTGGTCCCTGAGGGTTTTCGGGGTGGACTTTTCTCCCACCCTGAGGGGACACGCAGCAGAGAGCAGATCCCTGATTGGAGATGGGGGATGCCACCCCACACCCTTATGGCTCCTCGCACCCCCTCGGGCAGTGAGTCACCACATTCATAGGTGATGAGTGCTAATTGGGGCTCATGACAACCGGGTAACCAGGCTCTTTCCTGGAAAGACAGGGCTGCCCAGACGCGCCCACCAAGCAAAAGCCCATGCTTCCAGGAAAATGCAGGGTTAACCACACTAGACATCATGCTGGGTGGTGTCCTGGCCCAAAAGCCCCTTGGCGGTGCCATGGCCTCCAGCGGCCAGCGACCAGGGTTGGGGGACGCGGGTAGAGGATGTCTCCCTGTACCCACGGCCTCCACCCTACACCCCCAACCCTGCCATGCATTTCCGGACCTTGCCCTGCATCCTCGGACCCTTGGTCCTACCCTGCACCCTGGCCCAAAATTCCGCCCTACATGCCCAGACCCTGGTCCCTGGAGCCTGCTCTGCCCTTCCAGACACTTCCCTGCACTCCGGACCTGGGACCATACCCTGCACTCCGGGACCCTGGACTCCAACCTGCACGCCGAGACCCCGCCCTACATGCCCAGACCCTGGACTTCGGCCTACACCTCAGACCCCGGGCCCTGTTGTGCAACCCCGGGCCCCACCTGCA